>NC_056744.1:739063727-739123727 GCF_019279795.1 Protopterus annectens
TATATATATATATATATATATATATATATATACCTTTATCTATACCCATACATCAGACACACCAACACCACGTTAATATGTAAACTAATGTATTAATAGTAATGAATATGAATTTGCAAGGCTTTAAAGAAGTTGTTGACAGATGCTCTTGGGGTGCTGAAGTCCTTGATTTCATGGAGTTGAATATGACCTAACAATAACAATGTATAGTCTGCCCACTTCTTAAATGTGAAATAAGACATTCTTTCTTGTAAGCAAGCTTCTGAAATAATTGTATAGGCATATTGATGTAATGCTGTTCTTATAACTTTGCTCTGCAGTGGGAAATCATTCAAGAGGAAACTGTATTTTTATTAGCTGTAAAAGCAGTATTTCAGAAAGTACATTAAAAGAAAACAAATGTCAGGAGCAGTCTGCAGCACCTTGAGAGTAAATGTAAGAGCATTAGGAGAAGTTAAGATGACCCTTGACAATGCACTCAGTTTTGCATATTTGTTCAATAAACACGATGTGCAACTATAGACTGAAATGTGCAGAAGTATTAGTTAGACTCCCACGAGGCTCCTGAGCAGTACAGCAGTGGTCATGTTCGAGCACACAAGCAGTATTGACTTTTACCGATGAACAGTCGATCAGACTTGCTATTAGTGGGTGTTAAAGAGCTCTGGGAGGAGGATACTGTATTAAGAAAAGTGTATAGCTTCGGTTATGCTCCCAGAGGGGACTTGTCAGTTGCAAACTAGCAGATGGAGCTGACAAGTATTTTAATGTGACAAAAGTCTGGCCTTGCTGGGAGATTTTATTGACATCTGCTTTAATCTTGAGCACAGGTTTTACCAATACAAGCTGTTAACATAGTGAGATGGTTGTTCTACTGTAGAAATTCCGTTTTTGTTTTAACAATATAGTTTCTTTTTTCTTTTTGTTTTAACAGTATAGTTTCCTTTTTAAAGCAGGCCTTTCATTCTTTTGCATGACTACGGCATGTCATTTGAAGTGGATTTGCTTCTAATTCAGACTTTATCAAGACTGGAATGTTAACAGTGCATCTTAAGTTATGTCTTTCTGGTTTTGTGTAACATTCTGGAACCTTTTTCATGAAACATTGATTTATAACTAAGTAATAAGAAGGTAGCTTGCCACTGTTATTTTTTAAGGACACTTTGCTAAAGCAGTACATAAAATAAAATAAAAAAGCCTTGAGAGGTTGATTTGTTGGTGTAACATTCACATACTGCTTAGTGTACTAACTGCATGAGTTCCATGTTTATCTCTGCCAAATTGTTTTCTCTCTTCTTTGGCTAGTGTAACAGGATTACATGGTAGGTTGTTTGCTGTTCTAAGTGGTGTCCTACACTGCAGTAGCATAACTTCAGAAGACAGTAGGCAGATGCCATTGTAGGGTGATGTGTGTAGTATGAAGGGTGTCTGCTGTTCTGCTTCACTGGCGTTAAATACGTATTGAGCCATGTCCCTTGCAGAAGCTTAGATACATGAACAAGGTAGAATGCTTTCCTGCATGAACAGTGACAAATCTGTCTGAAGCTTGCCTGCTTCAATGTGGTAGTTCTGCTGTTGAAACTCCATTTCCTGGTCAAAATCAGTCACTGTGTTCCTTACAAGGGTGGAATGGCCATTGTTGCTATGACTATGGAGAAAATGCCTGCTTTGTGGAATAAAGTGAATAAAGGCAGGTTTAGAGTTTAAAGTAAAGTAATAACGTGCTGTTCATATGCAGGGGCCTGTACACAGACCTCTTAGCACAACAGCACTTTTTTATTACTAAGACACAGGGTTACATCACAGCAATAGAATGTAGTAGTGGCAAAAGAATACAGAGTCTTTAACTGAAACCTTTCATGCACTGTTACTTTGTTAAGGCGGAGTCTTGGTCCTGGGTTTCTTGCCCTTGAGTCACATGATGTTCATCGTGCATACAGCTGCAGTAATCACAGATGGGTTTTCAGCCGTCAGGCGGTCCCTCGGTCGGCCGAATTCCAAAGTCTTGGTCCGGCGTCGGTTGTCGTCGCATACTCTTCTGACGTCAGGAAGGCCAGAGTATATAAGACACAGCCGACGCCATGTTCTTCAGTCTTTTTTGCCGCGCGGTGCCCGAAGCAGAAGCAGTTCGCAAGTGCCGGTCGGCCAGCTCCTGAATTTACGAAAATATTTGGAACCAAAGTCTTCTTTAAAGCTAAGTACCCCGTTGGGGAATCTTTTCTTGCCTCAGACCGATGTCAGAAAAAGTTAATAATTGTATTTCTTGTGGGAAGCAAATACCGCATAAGGATTTCCATTCCCTTTGCATACCTTGTTTGGGCCCAGACCACGACGTCTTGGGCTGTCGCTTTTGCGCTACCTTCAGTAAACGCACTATCAAGCGTCGGGCGGAGTTCGCCCAACACTTTTTTGGTAAAGCTTTTGACTATAAAATGTCGTCGGACACTCCGACTACCGTTTTATCCAAAAAACGCAAGGAAAAGGACCGACATGCGAGGCCCGCGGTCTCCACCGACACCACGCCGAAACAGGCTCCACGTGGTCCGGTTCTCAGTGAGACGCCTTTGCAGTCCCTGACTACCGATGACACACCTTCGGCGGTGTCTTCTGTACCCGAGACCGCTGGGTCATCGGCCCTTTCCCGGACTACAACCGAAGCCCCAGCTTATGTCGAACCTTCTAATGTGGACAGATCTACATCCACCCATGGTGTATTTAGGCCTTCATCCTCTTTTTCTATTAAGGCCTTTACTAAATCCAAAGCAGCCAGGCATCACATTAGGCCTGCTGCACAAGGCCCATCTCCTGGACCCATGCCTAAGAAACAGATGCTTAAAATGGCTGAGGATCTAATAACTCTTATCAGAGGTTCTCAGCCCCCTCCTGACAAGAGACCCAGAGTGGAGGAAGAATCCCCCTCTTCTGATCAGGGATCCATTTTATCAGAGCATTCTGATGCTGAGGAACACTCTTATTCCCCTTTTGAGGATTCGGATGCAGAGCACTCTATTCCTTCTGTATCCCCCCCTGAGGATTTTTCTTTTGGGGAAACCTTGCACACCTTGAGGGAACACTTCCAATGGGAAGGCCAAGACTTTTCAGACTCCAAGAAAAGACTTAGGGAATTTCTTTGGTTACCTCAGCACAGACCTCTGGCTATTCCACCTGTTTTGGAGGTACTGGATGATGTCTATTCGGAGGCTTGTTTTAATCCTGATTCACTGCCTCCTGCACCAGTTAAGCCTGATAGATATTACAGAGTACCCAGTTCTCACCAATTTCTCTACAAAGGCCATAATGCTGACCCTGAAACCATTTCGCAAGGCCCTAAGGGAATAAAGGCCTCCACTGCCAAGAATCCACTTCCTGCAGAAAGGGAATCTAGATCTCTAGAAAGGTGGGATAAGAAGGTTTATACCTCGGCCACCCTAGCCATGAGGGCCTTAAACTGCCAGTTTCATATGATTAAATATCAACAGTTCCTGTTATCACAATTAAAAAAACAAAATGTCTCAACCTGAACAACCAGATTTAAAAGAGTTACAGGATATGATGCATAGTGCAGAACAAGTGGGTAAACACACTTTACAATGTGGTTATGATGCCCTAGAGGCCTCCAGTAGAGCGGCTGCTACAGGATCAGTCATTCGCAGACATGCCTGGCTTAGGGAACAAAATCTGCCTGATCATGTGAAAGCAAAACTTCTTGATGCACCTTTACAAAAGGATGTTCTTTTTGGTACTAATGCTGAGGATATATTACGAAAAATGGAAGAGAAAGCCAAATCTATGCAAACTGTCAAAGCTTTCTTACAGGTCCAGCCTCCACGATTTAGCAGGAATTGGCCATCAAAAAACTGGTCCTTTCCAGCTACTGATAAGCCCCAAAGAGGCAGATACAGACGCGGAAGGGGCAGAGGGCAATCACAAGGGTCATATAGAGGCAGACAATGGCAATCTCCAGCACCAAGAGGTGGTGAAGACGGTGCACAACAATACAGGAAGCAAACTCAATGACTCCCTCATTTTCATGCCAAGCAAGTTTCAGCTGGCAGCACCTTTGGGAGGGAAACTAGCATTATTTGCAAGCAATTGGCATATTGTCACAACAGACAAATGGATACTGGACATTATAAACAGAGGCTACAAATTTCAATTTCACACTCTTCCAAAAATGAGAGGCATGCCAAACCTACCACAAAATCAAAGGGTAGAGGCACAACTGCAAATTTCAAAGCTCCTAAACATGAGGGCTATACAAAAGGTACCTACGCACCAACAAGGTCAAGGTTTTTTTCAAGACTTTTCCTGGTACCAAGAAAAGGAACCGACTGGAGACCCATTCTGGACTTATCCATCCTAAACACATTTCTACTGCACCAAAATTCAAGATGCTCACATTACAGCAACTTCTTCCCATGCTGGGCAAGGAGTTTTGGCTGGTAACATTGGACCTCAAGGAGGCATACCTGCATGTCCCAATCAGACAAAGCTGCAGAAGATACCTCAGATTTCTTGCAGGTTCAATCCGCTATCAATTCTCTGCATTGCCCTTTGGCTTATCTACTGCGCCCAGAGTATTCACCAAGTGCCTGGCATCAGTGATTGCCTATTGCAGACTTCAAGGGATACAAATTTACCCTTATATGGACGACTGCCTGATCCAAGCGGACAGCAAACATATACTACTGGAACATCTGGCATATGTGACACGGTTACTACTTTCTCTGGGATACACCATCAACAAGGAGAAATCAAAGCTAACACCTTCTCAGAAAATAACCTTCCTGTGTGCCAGCTTGGACACAAACACCCAGATGGCATACCTTACGCCAGAAAAACAAGGGCAATTATCTCAGTACTTCAAAATACTAGCAAAAAGTACCAGGCTTACTGCAAGGAAAATCCTGCAGGCTCTGGGATTCATGGCACCTTGCATTCTTCTAATCCCGTGTGCAAAGCTGCATATGAGGAAACTTCAATGGTACCTAAAAAATCTATGGTCTCAACACAGTCACAGCTTGGAAGCAATTATTCCGATAATTCCATGTCTACAAAAGGAATTCCTATGGTGGGCCCAAGCATGTCAAGTAAACACAGGCCTCCCATTCTGCAAGCCTCAAGCAAAACAAGTCATAACCACAGACGCCTCAGATTACGCCTGGGGGGCGCACATGAAGAACAGGTGCATTCAGGGCAGATGGTCCCAAAAGGAAAAGCACCTTCACATCAATCAAAAAGAAATGCTGGCAGTAATAAATGCAATTACAGCTTTCAAGGACTTCCTGCATCCAGGACAATTGCTCATAAGAACAGACAACACCACAGTAAATGTGGTACATAAACAAACAAGGAGGAACTCACTCATACCCCTTGTGCAGACTAGCCATGACTCTTTGGAACTTGGCTCTGGAAAGACAAATCGAACTTCAAGCACAGTACTTGCCAGGCATGGAAAACACACTGGCAGACACTCTGAGCAGGAATATGACAGATCCACACGAATGGAAGCTACATCCACAGGTGTTTACGGAGATAGTACAAGCGTGGGGGAGGCCAGATCTAGATCTTTTTGCCTCCCACAGAAACCATCAATTGAAAAGGTTTTGTTCAAGGACCTTCCATCCAAAGGCCTGGAAAGTGGACGCCCTTTCATTCAGTTGGACAACATGGACAGTTTATGCATTCCCACCTCTGCCTCTTCTGCCAAAGGTGCTTTTGAAAGCAAGAACAGACAAACCGAGGATGATACTGATTGCTCCAGACTGGCCAAGGCAACACTGGTATCCACTCCTGAGGAGCCTAACACATACTCCTCCCTGGTCCCTGCCTCTAATACCTCTTCTGCTGACGCAGAACAACTACAAAACCCTTCACAGCCAGCTGAAAACACTCAACCTCGCTGCATGGAAAATTCCTTAACACCACATCAAGCTCTACTCTCCAAGGAGGTGCAGGATGTCATTTTGGAGGCCAGAAGACCATCTACTAGAAAAGCTTACTCCACAAAATGGAAGCGGTTTTGCTGTTGGAATGAGAAAAGAGGACAGGACCCTAGAAAATTGAACTTGCCTCAGGTTTTACAGTACCTAGCCGAACTACTGAGCAGTGGACTTTCATTTTCTTCAATCAAAATACACGCCTCAGCCATTTCTGCAGAATTCAACACGGATCCTCCTTTATTCTCACACCCACTCTTACGGCAGTTCCTCAGAAGGGCTAAGAATATAAGATCTCCAAGGAAACAACCAATACCAGCCTGGGACCTTAATTACATACTAGAAAAATTAACATTGCCTCCCTTTGAACCTGCTGCTTCAACAGATCTACAATATTTGTCCTGGAAAACAGCTTTCCTTCTGGCCATCACTTCAGCTCGTAGGGTTTCTGAACTACAGGCCCTCATGGCGGTGCAGCCCTTCCTCATCTTCCATCAGGACAGGGTTTCCCTTCGTACCAACCCATCTTTTATGCCTAAAGTGGTATCTAGGGTAGCCTTAAACCAAGCCATACACCTTCCTACCTTTTATCCTAACCCTCAAAACAAAGGGGAAAGGCTGCTTCACTCTTTAGACATCCATAGGCAGCTACGCTACTATTTGGACAGAACAAAGTCCTTCAGGAAATCAGACCAACTTTTTGTGTCCTATGCCGTAGGGGCTCCAGGGAAACCAGTTACCAAACAGACCATTTCCAAGTGGATTGGCCACTGCATACGATTTTGTTACTCCTTTCATGGGAAACCTGTCCCTACAGGTATCAGATCTCACTCCACCAGGGCCACAGCCACCTCTACAGCCTTCCTCAGAGGTGTGCCTACTAAGGATATCTTGGAGGCAGCCACTTGGAGTTCTGTACATACCTTCACAAAACACTACCACCTGCCCTTATATTCCAGAACAAGAGCAGGCTTGGCCACTGCTGTTTTGCAGGGCATTCTGGCTCAACCCAGTTCCTCATAGTACCTACCACCCTATGCATAGCTTTGGGACTCTACCCATCTGTGATTACTGCAGCTGTATGCACGATGAAAGTAGTACAGTTTTGTACCTACCATAAATGTAGATGTTCGAGTGCTAATACAGCTGCAGTACAGGTTTCCCTCCCTCCTTCCCCACTTGGTAAAGGCATAGGGCCTATCAACCTCTTCATACCACTTGACTGGGTTATCCTGCCATGTTTTATTTGCTTGCTTACATTGTTTTTGCTTTACATTGCATTGCTTACATATGCAGATTAGCTTTATTTATGTATTGCCTTCCTTTTGGGGGCACCTGACATCTGGGGCAAGAAAGACTGAAGAACATGGCGTCGGCTGTGTCTTATATACTCTGGCCTTCCTGACGTCAGAAGAGTATGCGACGACAACCGATGCCGGACCAAGACTTTGGAATTCGGCCGACCGAGGGACCGCCTGACGGCTGAAAACCCATCTGTGATTACTGCAGCTGTATTAGCACTCGAACATCTACATTTATGGTAGGTACAAAACTGTACTTTCTTTGTGCCCCTGCCTAAATTTTACACAGTTAAAACATTCATCTCCAGTGGCAACATTGAAACAGGCTTCATAGAACTGAGAACAACCCATTGTTCCCCTTGAGGTATGGAGTATATCAAATAGAAAAAATTGTGTCCAAATAAATTCCAGGTGTTTTCAGTGCATGTGTAAAACAAGCAATACTAGACATTCTGAGTAATAGGGTAGAAGAGAGAGCAGAGAGTGAAGTCTGAGTTTGAGGAGGTGGAGTATTTTTTTTTTTTTTTTTTTTTTTTGTGGTTTATACTCCTTGGTAGTATAAACCACAAAGAATTCTGTTTATGGCTGATCACATCTTTCCTTTTGGACTCTATTAGAGCATGCCTTCTAAGGATAGGGACTTCCAGGCCATTGACCTATCTCTTGTTCTGGCTCAGCATGATGGGTAATTTATGGAGAGGGAATGGGACTTTTGCACTGCTGAAACTCCAAATAGATTTGGTTTTAAATATGCCGCAATAAAGTCCCTATCTTCAGTTTTCTAATCTTTTTCCAGACAACATCCACATAATGGTTTCTACTCCTAGACTCCACTAGAAATGGGTGGAAGAGTGATTGCAGTCTCCCACCCTAGGCCTGAGGAACCTAACCCTGAGGAATAGTCATCATGGGTACTCCAGTATTGTAAGCGCTTCAGTTTTTTGTCTATGTATTTTTTTTGTATTTGTGCTCTAGACTTAACTTGCCATCACTAAATAGAGATGTGCCATGGGATTTATAAACTTAATGCAGAGATGTGCATGGTGCCTGTGCACACTGTTTTTGAATGTAACATAATTTGGGAGCATAATTTGCGCAACTGATCGACTACAGTGGCAACATTTCTTGAATCACATGCTTGTTCACACAGTGATATCACTAAAGTGATGGCTACATATCTTGTGTATCCCCTACTTTGCAGTTATGGCAAGGATCTGGTGCTGGTGATGCACCCATTGGCAGGAGCTTTGGATGATACGTTGAAGATGGCCTTTTGTGGTTGTGGCTGTGCACATCTGCACAACAAACAATGCTGTACCATTTCATTTTAAATATTGTTGCTCTTTGGTAGGTCATGCTAAGTAAAAGTGATGGTACTTCTCATCTATAATATGCTGAGCAGATGTTCATCGTGTTTCCCTGCTGCAGTCATCACACTTGGGTTATCCTGTCGTCAGGCGGTCCCGCAGTCGGCCAGAATTCCAAAATCTTGGTCTGGCGTCAGTTGCTGTAGCCTCTTCCCTGACGTCAGTGCGCCAGGGGTATATATAATGCAACTGACACCATTTTCTTCAGTCTTTCTTGCCACGCGGTGCCCGAAGCAGAAGCAGTTTGCAAGTGCCGGTCGGCCGACTCCTGAGATTTTCGAATTCGAATTTCAGACCGAAGTCTCCTATAAAGCTAAGTACCCCATTGGGGAAACTTTTCTTGCCTCAGACCGATGTCAGAAAAAGTTAACAATTGTATTTCTTGTGGGAAGCAAATACCTCATAAGGATTTTCATTCTTATTGCATACCTTGCCTAGGCCCAGACCACAACATCACTACTTGTCAGTTTTGGGCTAGGTTTAATAAGCGCAGTATTAAAAGACGCTTTGATTTCACACGACACTACTTCGGTAGGAAATTTAACTACACCAGGCCGTCTGAGCAACCGACTACCGGCGTGCACAAAAAACGCAGGGATAAGGACAGACAACCCAGGCCTAAGCCAGATTCCGAGGCCTCGGCTGATCCACAGATCTGGAACCCGAGACCGCTACGGAAATTTTGACAATGTACCAGGCCGATGCAGCCTTTTTCTTCAGGCCCTTCCGACGACTTTGCTACAAAAGACGTCGGTGCTACAGAAACGCCATTGGTTTCTGAAGGCGTTTTCAGACAGACTACCCTCACCATTAAAACATTTTCTAAGTCGAAGACTCCTTCTAAATCTAAAAGGACTGCACTTCACTCACCTGTTCAAGGCCCCATGCCTAAGAAACAGATGCTCAAAATGGCTGAAGATTTGATTTCTTTAATCAGGGATTCCCAGCCCCCTTCTGACAAAAGGCCTAGACAAGAGGAATATTATGCATCCTCTGAGCAAATGTCCATTTCTTCAGACTCCTCTGAGGACCAAGACTACTACTCCTCTCCTTATGAAGATTCTGATGCTGAGGACTCTATTCCCTCAGCTTCTCCTCCTGAAGACTACTCTTTTGAAGAAACTTTACACACTATGAGGGAACATTTTGACTGGGAAGGTCAGGACTACTCTGATTCAAAGAAAAGACTCAGAGAGTTTCTTTTACTCCCCCAACACAGACCACTTGCCATCCCACCAGTTTTGGACATTGTGGATGATGTCTATTTAGAATCCAGTTTCAACCCAGACTCTCTACCTCCTGCTCCGGCTAAGCCTGACAGATACTATAGAGTGTCTGATTCCCACAAATTTCTTTACAAAAGCCCTGTAGCTGACCCAGAGACTATCTCACAGGGTCCCAAGGGGGCTAAGGCTTCTATGGCTAAAAACCCAGTACCTTCTGAGAGGGATTCCAGAGCATTAGACAGGTGGGGGAAAAAGGTTTACACCTCAGCCATACTAGCTATGAGGGCACTGAATTGTCAGTTTCACATGCTTAAGTATCAGCAATTTCTAATCTCTCAGTTAAAACAAAGAATAACCTCTCTCCCTTACCAATCTGAATTGAAAGAAGTACAGGATCTGTTGCACGCCACTGAGCAGGTGGGCAAACATACCTTACAATGTGGGTTTGATTCTTTGGAGGCCTCCTGCAGAGCAGCTGTCACTGGGTCTGTTATACATAGGCATGGTTGGTTAAAGGAGCAAACTCTGCCTGATCATGTTAAAGCAAAACTACTAGATGCTCCCTTACAGCAGGATGTTCTTTTTGGAGTTAAAGCAGAAGAAGTTTTAAAGAAAATGGAAGATGAGGCAAAATCTATGCAGACAGTCAAAGATTTCCTACAAGTACAACCCCCTCGCTTCAGCAGAAACTGGCCAGCAAAACATTGGTCCTTTCCAGCCACTGACAGACCACAGAGGGGTAAATACAGACGCCTAAGGGGCAGAGGACAACCACAAGCTCAGTATAAACCTCGCCAATGGGGCACTACAACACAGAAGGGAGGAGAAGACAGGTCTCAAACCACCAGAAGGCAAACTCAATGACTTGCACCTCATCTGGCCAAGCAATACTCTCTTGGCAGCCCCCTTGGGGAGAAAACTCGCACTTTTTGCAGACAACTGGCACATTGTCACAAAGGACAAATGGGTCCTAAACATAATTTTACGAGGATACAGATTCCACTTTCACACCTTGCCAGTGAAAAGAGGAATGCCAAACCTGCCACAAAATCAATGGGCAGAGGCACAAAAGCAAATTACAGCTCTCATGGACATGAGAGCCATTCAACTGGTACCTACTCGAGAGCAAGGCCAAGGATTTTATTCAAGACTCTTTCTAGTGCCCAGAAAGGACAATGCCTGGAGACCAATTCTGGACCTTTCAATTCTAAACACTTACTTACAAGTACCCAAATTCAAGATGCTAACACTACAGCAGCTACTTCCCACGTTGGGCAAGGAAGCATGGCTAGTAACGTTGGACCTCAAGGAGGCATACCTGCATGTCCCTATCAGAAGATACCTCCGTTTCATTGCAGGTTCAACCCATTACCAATTCTCTGCACTGCCCTTTGGCTTATCTACTGTGCCCAGAGTTTTCACAAAATGCCTGGCACCAGTAATTGCATACTGCAAACAAAGAGGAATTCAGATATATCCATACCTGGACGACTGCCTCATCCAAGCAGAAAGCAAAGACATTCTCTTACATCATCTGGCCTTTGTAAAGCATCTACTAAACTTCCTGGGGTACACAGTAAAGAAAAAGAAGTCAAAACTAGTACCCTCACAAAAAATGACATTCCTGGGCGCCAGCTTGAATACAACGGCCCAGAAGGTTTATCTTACGCCAGACAAGCAACTACAACTGACTCAATATTTCAAGACAATGGCAACAAAGACCCAATTAACTGCAAGAAAAATTCTGCAGGCTTTGGGCTTCATGGCATCTTGCATACCAATAATACCATTTGCAAAGCTGCATATGAGGAAATTACAGTGGTACCTAAAAAGCGTATGGTCTCAACACAGCCACAGCTTGTACACAATGATATCTCTCATTCCCTGCCTACAACAGGAATTTCTATGGTGGTCACAGGCATGTCACCTCAACAAGGGTCAGCCTTTCACCTTGCCCCCAGCCAGGCAAACTATCACAACAGATGCTTCAGACTACACCTGGGGGGCACACATGGCAGGACAATGCATTTAAGGCCTATGGACTGCAGATCAAAGAAATCTGCACATAAATCAAAAAGAGATGCTAGCTGTACAGAAAGCTCTGACAGCCTTCAAGGATCTGTTACATCCAAGACAACTTGCTATAAAGACGGACAACACCACAGTAATGTGGTACATAAACAAACAAGGGGGTACACATTCTTACCCTCTATGCAGGCAAGCAATGACCTTATGGAACACAGCTCTGGCCTACCAAGTCCAGTTACAAGCTCAATTCCTGCCAGGACAGAAGAACACATTGGCAGATGACCTCAGCAGAAACATCAAGGATCCCCACGAGTGGAAACTGGATCCACAAGTATTTGCAATGATAACTCAAAAATGGGGCCTTCCAGACATAGACCTGTTTGCCCGTCCTCAAAACTATCAACTGACAAAATTTTGTACAAGGACATTTCACCATCAAGCTTGGAAAGTGGGCGCTCTCTCTTTCAGTTGGAAAAACCTGACAAGTATATGCCTTCCCTCCATTGCCTCTCCTCACAACGGTTCTTTTGAAAGTCAAAAAGGAGAGACCACAACTGATTCTCATAGCCCCAGACTACCCATGCCAGCACTGGTATCCGCTATTGAAAAATATGGCCCACAGCCCACCATGGATATTGCCTCAAATCCCCCATTTGATCACACAACAAAGCAATCAGATTCTTCACAGCCAGCTCAAAACTTTAAATCTGGCTGCATGGCAAATCATCTAAACATCCAACCAGCTCCTCTTTCACAAGCAGTTCTGGATGTTATTCTGGAAGACAGGAGGCCAAGCACCAGGAAGGCTTATTTGGACAAATGGAAAAGGTTTTGTGCCTGGAACCAAGCTAAAGACCAAGACACAATTCAGCCTCACATGCCTCACATTCTGTAGTATTTAGCTGAGATGTTGCACAAAGGACTTTCCTTTTCCTCAATTAAAATCCATGCTTCAGCTATTTCAGCTCACTACAACACGGATCCACCTTTATTTTGACATCCTCTTCTAAGGCAGTTCCTCAGAGGGGCAAAAAACATTAGACCACCAAGGAGAGCTCCTACACCAACATGGGACCTCAATTTTGTTCTGGGAAAACTAACGCTACCTCCCTTTGAACCAGCTTTCTCTGCAGATCTTCAGTTCCTATCATGGAAGACTGCCCTGCTCCTAGCAATAACTTCAGCTAGAAGAGTCTCAGGGCTACAGGCACTAATGGCAGTGGAACCTTTCCTCATTTTTCATCAAGACAGAGTTTCTCTACGAACTAATCCTTCCTTTATGCCTAAAGTGGTTTCCAGTGTAGCTTTAAATCAAACCATCCACTTACCCACCTTCTTCCCCAATCCACAGAACAAAGGTGAGAGACTCCTGCATTCCTTGGACATTCACAGGCCGCTTCGTACAAAACTAAGGCTTTCAGAAAATCTGACTAGCTCTTTGCATCCTATGCTACAGCTTCTCAAGGGAAGGCTATATCAAAGCAAACCATCTCTAAATGGATAGGTCATTGCATACGTTTCTGCTATACCCATCATGGGAAACCAGTTCCTGCTACCATTAGATCCCACTCTACCAGGGCAACAGCTACCTCTACAGCCTTTCTCAGGGGGGTTCCATCCAAGGAAGTTTTAGAAGCTGCAACTTGGAGTTCAGTACACACCTTTACCAAACACTATCACTTACCTCTTTACTCCAAGTCCAGGGCTGGCTTCGCCACTGCAGTTTTGCAGGGCCTTATAGCCTCCACTAACCCTCTATGATACCTCCCCCCTATCTTAGCTTTGGGATTTAACCCAAGTGTGATGACTGCGCAGGGTAACACGATGAACATAGTACAGTTTTGTACCTACCATAAATGCAGATGTTCGAGTGTTCACCCTGCTGCAGTCCAGGTTACCCCCTCCATCCCCTCTGATCTACTGGCTAAATCTCTTCTATGCTTTACTGATGTATTTGCTTATAGCTGAAGGGATTTTGTGTTTGTGCAGTGGTTACTCCTTTTTGGTACTAATTTCTGACCACCTTTTTGGGGGTACCTGACATCTGGGGCAAGAAAAACTGAAGAAAATGGCGTCGGTTGCATTATATATACCCCTGGCACACTGACGTCAGGGAAGAGGCGACAGCAACCGACGCCAGACCAAGACTTTGGAATTCCGGCCGAGTGCAGGACCGCCTGACGACAGGATAACCCAAGTGTGATGACTGCAGCAGGGTGAACACTCGAACATCTACATTTATGGTAGGTACAAAACTGTACTTTCATCACCCTTTCTTGGTATGTGTACCAGTGATATAGCCATAAATGTCTGCACCTTCTTCACACTGGATTCCCTTTTGCATATTAGCTGTATGTATACACTGTTGTATATTTTTTGCTTATTGTGTGTAGGTCATTTTCTGAATTGCACAGGGTTTTGTTATTGTTTTGGATTGCACACCAGCGCTGTGAGATTATGGACTTTATGAACACCACCCATTGTCTCTATCAAGGGAGCCATCGTTTGAGACTGTGTGTCAAATCCCTGTTAGACAGGAAGTGAAATAAATTCATCTTTTTGGTTTGATAAGCTTACTTGCTTATTTATTTAAAATTTGTTTACAGGGGTAGATCGCTGATCTCAAGTGACCAATTTCAGTCTTGGCTTAAGGAGTAAAATCAGAATTCCATTTAGAGACAGACAGCAAGAGTACAATGAAAATGCACATATGTAAAATACTATTATCTGCACATTTTATTAGTTGTTATTTGAATGTGTACAGAGATGTTCATTGTGCATACAGCTGCAGTAATCACAGATGGGTTTTCAGCCGTCGGTCGGCCGAATTCCAAAGTCTTGGTCCGGCGTCGGTTGTCGTCGCTTACTCTTCTGACGTCAGGAAGGCCAGAGTATATAAGACACAGCCGACGCCATGTTCTTCTGTCTTTTTTGCCGCGCGGTGCCCGAAGCAGAAGCAGTTCGCAATTGCCGGTCGACCAGCTCCTGAATTACGAAAATAATTGGAACCGAAGTCTTCATTAAAGCTAAGTACCCCGTTGGGGAAACTTTTCTTGCCTCAGACCGATGTCAGAAAAAGTTAATAATTGTATTTCTTGTGGGAAGCAAATACCGCATAAGGATTTCCATTCCCTTTGCATACCTTGTTTGGGCCCAGACCACGACGTCTCGGGCTGTCGCTTTTGCGCTACCTTCAATAAACGCACTATCAAGCGTCGGGCAGAGTTTGCCCAACACTACTTTAGCAAAGCTTTTGACTATAAAATGTCGTCGGACACGCCGACTACCGTTTTGACCAAAAAACGCAAGGAAAAGGACCGACACGCGAGGCCCCCGCTGACACCACACCAAAACAGGCTACACGTGGTCCGGTTCTCAGCGAGATGCCTTTGCAGTCCCTGACTACCAACGACACTCCTTTGGCGGTGTCCTCTGTACCCGAGACCGCTGGGTCCTCGGCCCTTTCCCAGACTACAACCGAAGCCCCTGCTTATGTCGAGCCTACTAATGTGGACAGGTCCACCTCCACCCATGGTGTATTTAGGCCCTCATCTTCTTTTTGTATTAAGGCCTTTACTAAATCCAAAGCAGCCAGGCATCCCACAAGGCCTGTTGCACAGGGCCCATCCCCTGGACCCATGCCTAAGAAACAGATGCTTAAAATGGCTGAGGATCTAATTACTCTTATCAGAGGTTCTCAGCCCCCTCCTGACAAGAGACCCAGAGTGGAGGAAGAATCTCCCTCTTCTGATCAGGGATCCATTTTATCAGAACATTCTGATGCAGAGGAACACTCTTACTCCCCTTTTGAGGATTCGGATGCAGAACAGTCCATTCCTTCTGTATCCCCTCCTGAGGATTTTTCCTTTGGGGAAACCTTGCACACCTTGAGGGAACACTTCCATTGGGAAGGCCAAGACTTTTCAGATTCCAAGAAAAGACTTAGGGAATTTCTTTGGTTACCTCAGCACAGACCTCTGGCTATACCCCCTGTTTTGGAGGTACTGGATGATGTCTATTCGGAGGCTTGCCTTAACCCTGATTCTCTGCCTCCTGCACCAGTAAAACCTGATAGGTATTACAGAGTACCCAGTTCTCACCAATTTCTATACAAAGGATAATGCTGACCCTGAAACCATTTCACAAGGCCCCAAGGGATTAAAGGCCTCCACCGCCAAGAATCCACTTCCTGCAGAAAGGGAATCCAGATCTCTAGAAAGGTGGGGTAAAAAGGTATATACCTCGGCCACCCTAGCCATGAGGGCCTTAAACTGTCAGTTTCATATGATTAAATATCAACAGTACCTGTTATCACAATTAAGGAACAAAATGTCTCAACCTGAACAACCAGATTTAAAAGAGTTACAGGATATGATGCATAGTGCGGAGCAAGTGGGTAAACACACCTTACAATGTGGTTATGATGCCCTAGAGGCTTCCAGTAGAGTGGCTGCTACAGGATCAGTCATTCGCAGACATGCCTGGCTTAGGGAACAAAATTTGCCTGATCATGTGAAAGCTAAACTTCTTGATGCTCCTTTACAAAAGGATGTACTATTTGGTACTAATGCTGAAGAGATACTACGGAAAATGGAAGAAAAAGCCAAATCTATGCAAACTGTCAAAGCTTTCTTACAGGTCCAACCACCACGTTTTAGCAGAAATTGGCCTTCAAAAAACTGGTCCTTTCCAGCCACTGACAAGCCCCAAAGAGGTAAATACAGACGGACAAGGGGCAGAGGGCAATCACAAGGATCATATAGAGGCAGACAATGGCAATCTACAGCACCAAGAGGTGGTGAAGACAGTGCACAACAATACAGGAAGCAAACCCAATGACTCCCTCATTTTCATGCCAAGCAAGTCTCAGCTGGCAGCACCTTTGGGAGGGAAACTAGCATTATTTGCAAGCAATTGGCATATTGTCACAACAGACAAATGGATACTGGACATTATAAACAGAGGCTACAAATTTCAATTTCACACTCTTCCAAAAATGAGAGGCATGCCAAACCTGCCACAAAATCAAAGGGCAGAGGCACAACTGCAAATTTCAAAGCTACGCACCAACAAGGTCAAGGTTTTTATTCAAGACTCTTTCTGGTACCAAGAAAAGGAACCGACTGGAGACCCATTCTGGACTTATCATCCTAAACACATTTCTACTCGTACCAAAATTCAAGATGCTCACATTACAGCAACTTCTTCCCATGCTGGGCAAGGAGTTTTGGCTGGTAACATTGGACCTCAAGGAGGCATACCTGCATGTCCCAATCAGACAAAGCTGCAGAAGATACCTCAGATTTCTTGCAGGTTCAATCCACTATCAATTCTCTGCATTGCCCTTTGGCTTATCTACTGCGCACAGAGTATTCACAAAGTGCCTGGCATCAGTGATTGCCTACTGCAGACTTCAAGGGATACAAATTTACCCTTATCTGGACGACTGCCTGATCCAAGCGGACAGCAAACACATACTACTGGAACATCTGGCATATGTGACACGGTTACTGAATTTCTCTGGGATATACAATCAACAAGGAGAAATCAAGGCTAACACCATCTCAGAAAATAACCTTCCTGGGTGCCAGCTTGGACACAAACACCCAGATGGCATATCTTACGCCAGAAAAACAAGGGCAACTATCTCAGTACTTCAAAACACTAGCAAAAAGTACCAGGCTTACTGCAAGGAAAATCCTGCAGGCTCTGGAATTCATGGCATCTTGCATTCTTCTAATCCCATGTGCAAAGCTGCATATGAGGAAACTTCAATGGTACCTAAAAAATCTATGGTCTCAACACAGTCACAGTTTGGAAGCAATTATACCAATAATTCCATGTTTGCAAAAGGAATTTCTATGGTGGGCCCAAGCATGTCAAGTAAACGCAGGCCTTCCATTCTGCAAGCCTCAAGCAAAACAAGTAATAACCACAGACGCCTCAGATTACGCCTGGGGGGCGCACATGAAGGACAGGTGCATTCAGGGCAGATGGTCCCAAAAGGAAAAGCACCTTCACATCAATCAAAAAGAAATGCTAGCAGTAATAAATGCAATTACAGCTTTCCAGGACAATTACTGATAAGAACAGACAACACCACAGTAATGTGGTACATAAACAAACAAGGAGGAACACATTCATACCCCTTGTGCAGACTAGCCATGACTCTTTGGAACTTGGCTCTGGAAAGACAAATCGAACTTCAAGCACAGTACTTGCCAGGACTGAAACACACTGGCAGACACTCTAAGCAGAAATATGACAGATCCACACGAATGGAAGTTACATCCTCAGGTGTTTACAGAGATAATCCAAGCGTGGGGGAGGCCAGACATGGATATTTTGCCTCCCACAGGAACCATCAATTGAAAAAGTTTTGTTCAAGGACCTTCCATCCAAAGGCCTGGAAAGTGGACGCCCTTTCATTCAGTTGGACAGCATGGACAGTTTATGCATTCCCACCTCTGCCTCTTCTGCCCAAGGTGCTTTTGAAAGCAAGAACAGACAAACCGAGGATGATACTGATTGCTCCAGATTGGCCAAGGCAACACTGGTATCCACTACTGAGGAGCCTAACACATACTCCTCCCTGGTCCCTGCCTCTAATACCTCTTCTGCTGACTCAGAACAGCTACAAAACTCTCCACAGTCAGCTGAAAACACTCAACCTCGCTGCATGGAAAATTCCTTAACACCACATCAGACCCTACTCTCCAAGGAGGTGCAGGATGTCATTTTGGAGGCCAGAAGACCATCTACTAGAAAAGCTTACTCCGCTAAATAGAAGCGGTTTTGCTGTTGGAATGAGAAAAGAGGCCAGGACCCTAGAAAATTGAACTTGACTCAGGTTTTACAGTACCTAGCTGAACTGCTGAACAGTGGACTTTCATTTTCTTCCATAAAAATACATGCCTCAGCCATTTCTGCAATATTCAACACGGATCCTCCTTTATTCTCTCACCCACTCTTACGGCAGTTCCTCAGAGGGGCTAAGAATATAAGACCTCCAAGGAAGCAACCAATACCAGCCTGGGACCTTAATTACATACTAGAAAAATTAACATTGCCTCCCTTTGAACCTGCTGCCTCAACAGATCTGCAATATTTGTCCTGGAAAACAGCTTTCCTTCTGGCCATCACTTCAGCTCGTAGGGTTTCTGAACTACAGGCCCTCATGGCGGTGCAGCCCTTCCTCATCTTCCATCAGGACAGGGTTTCCCTTCGTACCAACCCATCTTTTATGCCAAAAGTGGTATCCAGGGTAGCCTTAAACCAAGCCATACACCTACCTACCTTTTGTCCTAACCCTCAAAACAAAGGGGAGAGGCTGCTTCACTCTTTAGACATCCATAGGCAGCTACGTTACTATTTGGACAGAACAAAGTCCTTCAGGAAATCAGAACAACTTTTTGTGTCCTATGCCGTAGGGGCTCAAGGGAAACCAGTTACCAAACAGACCATTTCCAAGTGGATTGGCCACTGCATACGGTTTTGTTATTCCTATCATGGGAAATCTGTCCCTACTGGTATCAGATCTCACTCCACCAGGGCCACAGCCACCTCTACAGCCTTCCTCAGAGGTGTTCCTACTAAGGATATTTTGTAGGCAGCCACTTGGAGTTCTGTACATACCTTCACAAAACACTACCACCTGCCCTTATATTCCAGAACAAGAGCAGGCTTTGCCACTGCTGTTTTGCAGGGCATTCTGGCTCAGCCCAGTTCCTCATAGTACCTACCACCCTATGCATAGCTTTGGGACTCTACCCATCTGTGATTACTGCAGCTGTATGCACGATGAACATAGTACAGTTTTGTACCTACCATAAATGTAGATGTTCGAGTGCTAATACAGCTGCAGTACAGATTTCCCTCCCTCCTTCCCCACTTGGTAAGGGCATGGGGCCTAGCAACCTCTTCATACCACCTGACTGGGTTATCCTGCTATGTTTTATTTGCTTGCTTACACTGATTTTGCATTACATTGCATTGCTTGCATATGTGGATAAGCCTTATTTATGTATTGCCTTCCTTTTGGGGGCACCTAACATCTGGGGCAAGAAAGACTGAAGAACATGGCGTCAGCTGTGTCTTATATACCCTGGCCTTCCTGACGTCAGAAGAGTAAGCGACGACAACCGATGCCGGACCAAGACTTTGGAATTCGGCCGACCGAGGGACCGCCTGACGGCTGAAAACCCATCTGTGATTACTGCAGCTGTATTAGCACTCGAACATCTACATTTATGGTAGGTACAAAACTGTACTTTTTTGATGCTGAAGCTATGAGAGAAAGGCCATATTCAAGTTGGTGAATAGGATGGCTTTGCTTGTGGCGGTTCTGGAGGTTTTACATTGCATGAAGAGATGTTTGTTTGTGTCTTTCGGCTTTACCCGGTTAGGGGTCGCCACAGCGGAACTCCGGTCCGCTAATGATTGGCAGTAGATTTTTACGTACTGGCTTGCCGGGCCGAACACACAACCTTCAGCGAAGGAACGCC
The DNA here is from genome assembly GCF_019279795.1 of Protopterus annectens. Taxonomy (NCBI): domain Eukaryota; kingdom Metazoa; phylum Chordata; order Ceratodontiformes; family Protopteridae; genus Protopterus; species Protopterus annectens. The sequence goes on from NC_056744.1 coordinate 739,084,093, forward strand.
TATTCATGCATGTTGCCACACAGAAGACGCTCTAACTGAGAATCGAATGGGCAATGTCTAACTGTGAGGCGCCAACGCTACCGCAGCACCACCACCACAGTACATACATTGCATGAAGAGATGTAATGCTGGCAAATGTAGCAACTTGATTAGATAAAATGTCAGCTGAAATGAATGAGAACTGCAGAAGTAGATAGCCTGTCCAAGGTCCTGAGCTGATGGAAGGCTTTACTGCCCTTTTTGAATGCAGGGGGGTAATACACTTGGCCTAAAACACTGTAAGAACACTTGTTTTGTTAGCTGTTTTTTTTTTTTTTTATTTTGGGGAAGGGGGGTTGTCAGTCTTTTTTATTATGCAGAGTCTTACATTTGTATCTAGTTATCATAAATAAGCCTGTGCCGTATCTCATCTCACTTGGGTTATCATTCCTGTATGAACCTAATACTGAAATGTTTTCTTTCGATTTTCTGCCATGGACTGAGCTATAATTGTCAGGCCAGGCCTAAAAACACACAGGGCCAAGTTACAAAACAAGTTAATTTGTAATCCAGCAAGCTGGTAGCACAGGTCCCATGACAGGAAGGAGCGATGTTTATACTACTTGGTTTTTTTTGAGAGGCATACAGTAGTGGCACAGGGTGCCTAAATCCCATCCCGCACACTTTCCTGGTTTCATGTCTAGGCCCTGCCAGTGCTGAATTTAACTCTTCCTTGCATATTTATGAAGAGAAAGGTTTGTAGGAGTTGAATTTTTTTGCCTCTGACAGCTTACAGCACAAGTTCTAAATACCCTCCCCCCCCCTTGCCATCCCCATAGAGCCTTTTTAGGCAAGGCTCAAAAGACAAACCCACCTCCGTAAGTAGCACAAGTTACAAAAAACTGAGGGTAATGCTACTCAATGCCAGAAGTCTAAACCTCAAAAATGCACTCGAGGCACTCCTCAGTGTGGAGAAAATCGATATATGTGCAGTAACAGAAATCTGGTTTAAGGCTCCAGAGAGCACCCCAGCACTACCAGGCTACAACTCATACCATACATTTCAGCTACAGAACCCAGACTGAAATACAAAAGGCGGGGGCGTATCGATATTCATCAAGGATACCCACACCTCCAGGTTAGTGGCACAGCATGACGCTTCAGAGATCATCCACGTGCAACTAACAACTGGCAAAACTGCAGTTCAATCACCCACCATGTCCCAGGACCCCCATTCTGCGTTCCTGGAAACATAAAGATCCTACCAAACACCCTAATATTGGGTGATTTCAATTACCCAAACATTAACTGAGAACTACTCAAGTACTAACTCCCTTGCCCAACATTTCCTAGTATTTATAAACTTAAACACCCTGGATCAACTGGTCAACACTCCCACCAGAGGTTACAGCATATTGGACCTGGTCATCACCAACATGGGTGACCAGTGTTCCACACCGGAGGTCAACCCCTTGCTGTTTAGATCTGACCATAAACAAATCACTCTGGATATCCACATTCCGCCCCCACCCCCGGACAAGGAAATCACCATGAAAAAACATTTCAAAAGCAAACTTCACGTTACTTAAGACTGAGGTGGAAAGTTTCAAAGCCCCCATGCTAAAGGGTAATGCTGTCGAAGCTGCAAAATCCTTTGCTAATGCATTCTATGGGCACCTACAAGAATGCATGGATCATGCTATCCCAAGCAAAACTAAGACTAACTCCTCCAAGAAAAGGAAACCAGTCTGGTGAACCCCTGCCATAAACGAGCTATACAACAGAAGGAAGAAACTAGTACAGAAAAGAGCAAAATCCCAAGAAGGGAAGACATCCCTGATCAGTATCAGCAAGAAACTACGATCCCTCATAAAATTATCCAAGGCGAGGTTTGGAAGAAAAATTGCCAAGGACTCCAAAGATGACCACAAGGCATTCTTTAGCTATGTCAAGAATCTAAGTGGCAATGCCCAGATCTGCTCGGAGTTGGTGCAGAATGGCACAAAATACACTGAACCGACCGATATTGCCAACATCCTGGCAGACAGGTTCAGTGCAAACTTCACCCCCCTCTCACCCCCAAAAGGGCCATAACCATACCTGAAGAATGTAGAGCCCCTGAAGTCACAGGCATTCAGGTTAAAACAGCCCTCTCCAGAGCCAAAAACACAGCATCAGTGGGACCGGATGGTGTCCCAGGCTACGTCCTACACGAGCTCAAAGATGAACTAACCCCTCACCTAAACACACTGTTCAAACTCAGCCTCTCCATAGGCTACATACCCATAGAGTGGCGCACAGCAACGGTTATTTCGCTCCACAAAGGTGGAGCCACAACAAACCCCAGGAACTATCGCCCTATAAGCTGACTAGCTTGGTTTGCAAGGCTGTGGAGTGCATCATCATGGAACGCATTAACAGAGACATTGGGAACCTCCAAACACTGGACCCTACCCAGTTCGGCTTTGTTAAGAGCAGATCATGCCTCCTAAACCTGGTGGACTTCTTTGAGACAGTTACCAAGGCTATAGATGAGGGAAAGGTGGTGCACACAGCCTACCTAGACCTCGCAAAGGCCTTTGACACCATTCCCCATTCTGGTATTATAGACCAGCTCACCAGCCCGAACATAAACCCCTATGTCACAAGATGGGTTGCCAGCTGGCTTACGGACAGAACCCACATGGTGAGAGTTGCGGGAGCTAGGTCCGACTCTAAACCGGTTACAAGTGGCATTCCCCAAGGCTCAGTCCTAGGACCCCTCCTGTTCAGCATATACTTCTCAGAGGTGCAGGCAAGCACAGGAGGATTATGGCGGACCAAGTTCGCAGACGACTGCAAACTAGGGGCTATAATTGACTCTCCAGCTGACACAGACATCCTCCAAAAGGGTCTCACTGAGATGGATACCTGGTGTCAAAATCATGGCCTCAAGCTAAATGTCAAAAAGTGCATAGTCATCCCCTTTGGAAAAAAACAAATTACCCACAAACTACCACATAGGTGGTAGTCCCCTAAATACGGAAGATGTAATAAGGGATCTGGGGACCCAAGTAGATAGTAATCTCTTCTTTGATAATCACATTGCCATAGTGGTTAGAAAATCCTTCTTTGTGGCTCACGTAATCACAAAAGGGTTTGCATCCAGATCAAAAGAGGTCATTGTGCCCCTCTACTCATCACTCATCAGACCCATCATAGAGTAGAGGGTCACTGTGCCCCTCTACTCTATGATGGGTGTGATGAGTGATGAGTAGAGGGGCACAATGACCCTCTACTTTATGATGGGTCTGATGAGTGATGAGTAGAGGGTCATTGTGCCCTCTACTCATCACTCATCAGACCCATCGTAGAGTACAACGCCCCATTTGGGATGTACCTTACAAGACACCTGCAACAGCTGGAAAGACCACAGAAGTACCTTACCAAGAGAATCACTGGCCTCAAACAAATGCCCTATGCAGTTCGACTGAAGAAGCTCCAGCTGTACTCTGTTGCATATCGCCTACTCAGAAGTGATATCTGCTTGACATACAAGGCCATGTCCAACCCAGAATTGATGGACATGCTCCACCTAAAGAAAACCATATCCCCTCGAGCCACACACTCTAGGGATCTTAAACCTCACCACAACAATAAATAGGACTTGCTGGAGGGATAGATGCCTGTCCCAGAGACTTCCCATGCTTTGGAATAAGATTCCAATCTACATTAGGCCGAGCTCCTCACTAACGCTCTTTAAGAGAAACCTTGTTGAGTGGATGGTAAACAGAACGTTTACCCTGGGGATCACTTCAGTGGCTCTGCTGGACAGAAGCACAGGGAACTAATCTAAGGTGGCGGTGAAAGCTCTAAGGGGCGGTGAAAGCCAACACATTCTGGCTAGGCTTATAAATTCCTTTGGGCAGATAACCTAGTACCTACCATGAACCCATGAACATGCCGAGTCATGACTGGCTGGCCCCTTTTTTCCTTTGTGTGATATTTAAATATTCTTCAGCCTTCACTTTGCCTAGTGCATTAGATTTGTATGCATATGGCATATATTAATAGTAGTTGCTTAAGCCAACTAACTGAGATGTAGTGGATAATTTGACCAATAGATTGTATTGCTCCACAGTTAAACTAAACCAGCTCAGTATATTGAGAGTTGAAGTAACAGACTGTGCAGTTCTGGGAAAATAGAAAGTGATTTAAGAAGTTGTCTTGTTTCTTTTCTCTGGGAGCTGCAGGATGCCCCAGTGGTCTTCATTATTTTTAAGATAATGATTCCATAAACAGCATTGCTATTTTATGTATGTCTTTAACATACATTGTATCCTTTTCTTTGGGGTTTTGATTAACTGAATTCTTTCTACCAGCAAAGCATCAGTGATTTTTGGAAAACTTGCAGATTGTCTCAGTTTATTTCCACTTTTCAAGTCTGCATTGCGATCTGTAAAATGAACTGTAGGAGTATTTTAGTATCACATAGTTTAAGCTAGTCTCTGCAGCTGACTGTGAATGGTGTTTTTGCCCATTCTTTCAGGATTTTCATTTGTTTGTTGTACTGTTACCTCAGGGACCTCCAGTGGTGTTTGTTTGTTTGGTGAATGTAGTTTTTCAGGTATCACACCTTGAGGGGAAGAAGTTCCAGTCAGTCACTGAGACTTCACAGCTGTAATGGAGACCTAGCTGTTGAGAGAACAGCGATATATAATTAATTTAACAGCAGCTGGGTAGAAGCAATGAAATGAGGTCCTCAGCAGGAAAGTGCACTGCTGCTGATTTGAGACATGGATTTCTTACAGTTCAGTGAAAGCAGATTAGCATTCCTTCTAGGCTGATACACATTGCATGCATAATGCACTATGGATTCTGGTCACGGTTTAAAAGCCAAGCTTAAGTCTGAACCACAAAATTCACTGTATTACGAATCAGGAAAATTTAACAGACATTTCGTAAATGTTTTTATATACTAGAAAAATGTACTGACATTTTGTGATCTGGGACTCGTGTTCAAGTCCAGTGGGAGTTCTCTTGCAGTGAGTAGGAAAATGACCTAGATTTTTCATTTGCCTAATTGAGTATTAAAAGATTTTCTATTTGTTCTTTCCGGAATTTTATTTATCTTGGGCATATGGTAGTGAGATTTGCAAGCCCACCTGCAAGACCTTCAAAAATTCCAGTCTCAAGTCTTGTTGCATAGTCACAAAAATAATTAAAACTTCTCTTGCTAGCTGGGAGGCCTGAAATTCACCTGCACTCTGCTGGGAGGTATTCTTATGTGGAGAGCTGAATAGTAGTTTGTCTGAATTTTCAGATGTTTAGAAATGTTTTTAAATGCGTCTTCTCTGTGGAGCTGAACAGGTAGTGGTTATGTAGTATATGCCCAGGACTGGTTAGCCGCCTTCTCTGGCGAGTGTTTTCCTGGGAGAATTGGGGCCCATTACCAGAGGGAATCGTCACCTATCCCTTCAGATGTACTCTATAAACTGTAGCATATAGCAGATTTCTAATGTGTCTTATGTGATTTTTTTTTATTTTAATTTGTGCTTGACTTTGAGAATCTCCTGTAATCTTTGAGGCTCTCCTGTAAGTATATAGAACTACTCTGTACCTTTTGAACATTTGCACGTATAAATTTAGGTACTGTTTTTCTGAGTGAGATAATAAATACACTGATGTGTCTTGTCAAATCAGCAGCAAGATCTTTATATAGTAGTACTGATTTTGACGCAAACTGTACCACTTAGTCTGACATTATCTGTAACATGAGAGCATTCATAACATTTTTTTGGCCTGTCCCTTATAAGAATTGATTTGTTTGTTCACTATCTCTCCCTATCAAGTATTTTCATGTGTTTTCCAATTATCTGCTAGTGCCTTTATACATTTCTCTTTTGAAAGATGGTAGTCACTTGGATTGTGTAAGTCACTTGGGTTGTATATTGCTTTTGAGGTAAACAGATCTGTTATATCTCCTTTTTGCATTCTTTAAGATTATACACATTAAAAGACAACTACACACTAAACAGAACTTTTCTTAGTCTCAGACTTCATTTTTGTTTTTGGAAAGTCAGTCACGAGTTGCCACGTAAAAGGCATAATTCACTTTTTTGTTTCTCCTTTTGATGTTCTTCGTGTTTCACTATTGCAGTCATTACATTTGGGTAGCATTGATGGTGTAGTGGTCAGCATAGCTGCCTTCCAAGCAGTTGACCCAGGTTCGATTCTCGAACCCGGGTCAACTACTTGGAAGGCAGCTATGCTCATCACTATACCACCAATGCTACCCAAATGTAATCTTGAACCCGGGTCAACTGCTTGGAAGGCAGCTATGCTCACCACTATCCCACCAATGCTACCCAAATGTAATGACTGCAACAGTGAATACACTCAAACATCTACATTTATGGTAAGTGTACACAATTGTACTTTTTCTCTACTCTTCATCCTTCACATTGCACTCATATATTGAATTCCTACCAATTATCTCATTGCTTTCTTTAGGAATTTTTCACTCCCTCCTACATTGTATTTGGTCATTTCATTTCTGATCTGTTGTCCAGAATAATTCATGGAGCAAATAGTGTTTTTTGGAAATGTTTTCTATCTTTTCCAGTAAAAGAGTGAAACTGTCTGATTGCTTTTGGAGGCAGGCTATCTGAAATACTTGCTGCATCAGCAGATGATATACAGAGATGATCCATCTTTGTTGATGTGGTGGTCCCTACTCTGGGCCAGTAATCAAGGAGCCTCAATCCTCACCACTGACACCAGTGAGGGATGGCCACTAGGAACAAAGATGGATAGTATTTTCAGATGCAGCTTTCTGCACCAAGCACAATTTCCCCTTAAGAGCACACAGGGAGCACATTCTAGACCTGAGGCTGGACTTTCTCTGTCTCTCTCCAGGCCACAAACAAGACTCCACACTGACCACTTTGGAGCTCTGTATCCCTTTTCCAAGTAGCTGGCACACACCGTTGGATATTTGATTTTACACACACACACACACACACACACACACACACACACACACACACACACACACATACACACACTTAGCAGCAGTAATTACGCTGCCACAAATCGGCTCCTCTAAGGCTCTTTCAAGGGTACCCAATTATACTGAGTAAAATTAATAGTAATATAAGTGGTAGAGTTTGGTCAAAGCAGCAAGGCTTTCAGGAGTGGCCACAGTGTCACTAAAATAAGCATAAGTACTATTAAGATGTTAAAAGTATTCACTAAAAGACCAGCTAAAATAAAAGGTACAGAAATATGTAATAGAATATGTAATAGTAAATAATAAAATAAAAACACGAGAATACTGAATATCTAGTTACAGTGAACACCACAGTTTCAATCACAGGAGATATAAAAAATAACACGGTTGGATAGATTCACACAGATGCAGAAAAACAATACTTAACTAATCTCACTGGATTTTCCTGACTGACTAAAGAATTACTATTCCTTAGTTAAGGTACTACAGCAAGGCATGATAGAGTATTGAGTTGCTTACTACAGCAAGGCAAGATGAGGTGTAAAGTTGTGTGAGATATCTGTGAGAAATCTTTCCTGTCAGGTTCCAAAAAACAAAAGTGCTGCTGTGAGAGTTCTGCCATATCTTTCACTAGTATCGAAAGAATCATTTTGGTGCTGGTTATAGAATGACATCACATATGATCACCTGACTCTGGTACAATGCACACCCAGCGCTATGCTAAGATCTGTTTCAGCATCCGAAAGCTGTAAAACAATTTCAAAAACATTGATCCTTCCAGGGTAGCAATTAGTTCACCTCCAAGGACAATACAGTAAAATTCCTACTCCTGGTTTTCCCAGACATGTTTGTCTCTGGCTGCAGTCAGACCTGTAAGATAAAATCTTTATGGCCTAAACCAACCCATTTAATTTTCAACCTATTTTTCAAAATTAGCTGGACTGAGATTAACCTCTTCCCTTCCAGAATTCTCTGTTAAAACATATGCATTTAATCAGTTATAATAATACTGTCTACATACGTGTATATTTCTTTTCTGTCCAGCAGATCCCACTGTTGATGCATTTCTAGCACAAGCAACTTTACAAATACATTTTTTAACACAAACTTCTGTACAAATCAGTGATAGTCAAATGACATAAAATTCTTTACAAAACCCCAGCTAGCTATGCTGACATATGTTACATATGCACTGCCTTACTCTCCCTGGCACAGATGGCACTACCTCATATCATCACAGTTGGCATAGTTAAGGAGGCAGTTTATGCCAAGATAGACAGGAAGCTTGATTTTTCTGACTGACCAAATAGGGGAATGAGATACATTACTAAGGAAATGTTTAGTCTTTGACTACAGCGACTATTTTTTTTTCCCTTTAGTAGCTGCTAGAAAGGAGCCCATGTAAGATACACCAATAAATCCCTAATGAAGTAACAGTTTAGATTACTAATATTCTAAATGAATGGACAGAACATGATAAAGTGAAAGTAGTAGAAAAATGCCATGTTGGAAACAAAACAAAAATGTCAATATAGCAGTTCCCTATCAGGTAATTTTCTTCTTCTTCTTTCGGCTGCTCCTGTTAGGGGTCGCCACAGCAGATCAACTGTTTCCATTTCTTCATAAATAAATTGCTTACCTGAAATAAACATCAAATTGTCAACCTCATCCATGTTTATGGAGTCTACTGTTATGATACCAACTCTGATGCAACACTTTATTGCCATTACTATAGTAAAATAATGTTTACAAAAGTCTAATGACTGGTATGTCTCCCCACACTGCAAATCCTGATGATGTGTATGCGTGAGATAATCATACAGTAAATGGCAGATTCTGGCCATTTTTTTAGGCTGACAGTTACATTAACACACTAAATGCATCTGACATTCAGTTCTAATACAGATTCATTTCCACACTTTGTCATTTGGTAATATTGTTGTCATGACTTGTAGTACAGGTATTGCAGGTCATGATAATCCTGCCTATTGAAGAAGTGCTAAAATTAATCAGGATTACAGCAGGGGGACAGACTTCTGTGAAACTAATTTGGTGACTAGTTTACTACTTTTCTTTTGCTTCAGTGAACAGTTAAAAAAAACAAACAAAAACACCTGGCTGCCATCAGTGTCTGATACTAAAGAAGCAGGAAGTAACAAATGTCACTTGAAGATGTCAGCCTATCATGAAGGAGTGTGTAACCAGATGATGCATGCTTGCACAGGCAAACCTGCAACTTAAACATGCCTGTGAGACCACACTCAAGATTGGAACCCACATTACTGACTGCAGATTGAAAGTTGATGTCTAATGTCTTACAGTTTAGCCTGGCACTGATATTGCAGTGGCCACTTTGGAGTGTTAAGGTAGCTACTTTTTTTTTTTGCTTCCCCAATAGGGTTTCTCCATTGACAAATGAAATAGATATTCTTACATTCTAGATTTTATTTTTTTTACAATTAAGATAATTTTCAAATGCTAACTAGGGCCTCTCTGCTTTTGTATGTTTTATAAGTTTTGTGATCACAGTCGACCAGACTAGGATAGGAAACTGCACGCACATCCTTTGAGACTTCTTGGAAACTTGATTTCTCTGTTCCATAGGAATCTAATCTGGCTGTGATTCCAAGTAGGACATGTTATCAGGTATCTACCCATCAGACATTTGATATGAAAGGGATTCAGAATTAGGGTGGTGGTCTTTTTCTTCTTCCCTCCTTCTGAAGATATGTCTTTTGGCAAATAAGTCCTCATGATCATTTCATGTACAGAGTCAGAGGCATTCATTTCAGGAAAGGGTATCAGAGAACTGGCATCTTAAAAAAATAAAAGTGAAAGATGAGAGACAAGCCTCTTAACTAAAACTTTTAGGGTAGCAAACTCAAAGCCGTTATTTTCTTATCTTTAGCCCATTCTGTTAAGGGGATCCACCAAAAGCTTTTTGTTAGGTCTAGAGTTTATCTGAAACAATACAGTATTGATTTCTGATTTATTGAACAATTGCTTGGTAAGGGAAGAGTTATATTGGTTTATATTTCATTTTACTTCTGATTTTCACTGTTTGTAGGAAGAAAGGGCTAGCTTGTAGTCAAGATAATTTATTTTGATATATACCTCTGATTTTCACTGTTGTTAGAAAGGTGCAGACTGAAGACTGGCAAAACCCCCAGCTATCCAAAGTAGCCTAATCAGTAATAAATTCACACAGACTGTAGACAGACAATGCAGAGCTTATTTGAAACAGTCCAGTTTTGATCTGGGATTAATCGTGCAACTGCTTAGTAAGAGAAGATTTATTTTTGATTTACATTCTATTATTTTTATCTCCAATGTTTTCTTTATAATGAGATGTGACTGTCAGCGATAGTGAGCCAAAGCTACTGTGCACATTCTTGCATAATGTAAAGTACATGCACCTTTTTAGTGTGACTGGCAGAACTGGTATGGTACATCAGAGTGATGACTTTATGAATTACTTCCCCTTATACAAGGTTAGCTCAGTATACTTAACTTAATAGTTGCATATTATAGTTGACGTCCTCATACAGTTTGACTTAAATTGCTAACTGCTTTTAACTTCTTTGAATTCTGTGGTAAATGATTTTGATTAATTTCTTTTGAAATGCTTTAATCATTTGTAGATGAAAATGAATTCCTTAAATGAGTGCGCAATTAATGATTTGCTAAATCAGAATCATCTTGTACAGTTACTAAATGCTATGTATATAGAAAAGGTAACAACTGTTGATAATGGTGACCTGTGCTCCTCATCTCAAAAGTTGAATGATTTTCTTACTGTTAGTAGTAAATCTAGACTTACTGATTATTGATTACAATTGTGTTATTGGCACAGCTTGGAAACTGTTATATATCTGAATGACTGTGCTGATGAAGTAAATGTTAGGAGTGCAAACTGAACACATCTAGTAAAGGAAGTGTCCACTGCCAGTAAAGGTCACTCCACCCCTATTAAATACTATGATACACTTGACTTTGAAATTCAGGATACAAGTATTCTGTAATCTAAAGATTCGGAGCATGTAGAAGAAAATTAAAAAAAAAAAAAAAGGATGCAGTTCAAAGCAAATAACAAGGAAGAAAAAAAGTTGATTAATGCCCATATTACAAAGGGGATATATACAAAAAAGGACATTGCTTTGTTGTGTAACACACAGGTTATAGGGAATGACAACATTGTTCAGTCGGAAAACATTCAGTCTTCAGAAAATGACATTTTTTCCAACCCATACGGCATAAAAAAGAGGCAAGGAGCAGGCTAAAAGTAAGAATTCAAAATGGAACTTAGAAGGATTGAAGAACACTACTGTAAAAAAAAAAAAATTGAGGAGAAAGTTGGAAGTTGACAACATGGATCAAGCTTTGGAAGTTCAAAGACAGCTGGATGAGAACTGTACGCTTGCAAATGAAATAAGTAATGAAAACAGTGAACTTAATAAGACTAATAGTGATGGAGACCATTCCTTTGTAACAATTGATAGAGCAGGCATTACTGAATTAGAAGAGGGAGATTCTTCAGATCTGATCAGAAATTATATACTTGTAATTGGAGAGTCAGTTATTAGGGGAACTGATACTTATATGCTTGCCAGCTTTAAAAATCTGGAAAATTTGTAGGGCGTTAGGATGCCTTAATATAATGGACTGGATTGTTTTTATTCATATTGGTATAAATTAAATTGTTTTCATGCACACTCTGTTAGCAGGAAACTTCCAACCTTCTTAAGTAGCATGGTTTCTACAGGTACTAGGATGTATTTTTCACAAATCACATACAAAAAGGAAGTGTCAGGTCTGCGTGAATGAAAATACTTTTTGGGTAAATAACTACATGAAAAAATGTCCTTTTTAAAAAGTGGAAATGTGTAGAGTATCCCCACCTAATTTTGGGCACATATGTATTTAGACAGTAGGGAGTGCTGTTCCAGGGAAAAAAATTTTGCATCTGATATATTGCAATATTTGACTAATTTAAGGCCAGATTTTTACCAGGTCAGAAATTTAACAGTTTACAGATAGCAAGATCTGAAGCAGTCTCTGTTGGTTGTCAGTGCTAGGAGCATTAGTAATATTTTTTTTTAATTGGAAAATTTGCTACATTCACACAAGATTGATGTTATTGTCTGTGAAACGTGGTTAAAGAGCAGTAACTGGAAACCAGTTCTGTTATGTTACGGTATAAATGTTTTTACTATAACAGACGTTCTAACAAAAAATCGAGTGGAGGTGTTAATGATGACCTTTTGATTTCTTGCATGAAACACAGGAGGGAAAAATAAAGCACATCTAATGGTGGGAGAGCATGTGGCTGCAGTCTTGTGGCTTGTTTAATATGTAGTTGGCCCTGCTCCTTGTATGTACTGGAAAGTTATGCATACTTTCATCAGCAGCTGCTAGTATTGTCTTAGTATTGTTAACGGTGGATGTAGGTTTGTAGGGTTCCTGTTGTTGTATGATTGATCACTGGTGGGGTTTGTCTGTGTTGTGTTAGAGAGTGATTCTGATTGGTTGACTGTTGTCTGTAAAGCTGGCAGTAGTCCACTGAGAGTTAGGTTGAAGTGGATTAGATTAGAATTCTGATGTAATGAAATAGACTTTCTGTCATTTTTTGTGTTTCATGTGTTAGCTTGATCTGTCATCTGTATGACAACACGATAGAGAAATGATGTTTCAAACTGTGGGAGTGGCATTCAGTGTAAAATGAGGAGAAATAGTTAGTAAAACTGATGTTTAACTGTAACCTGAGCTGGTTGAGTGCTGTAGAACATGGTGTGCTGGAGATGCAGTAGGGATGCTGGCAGACTGCATGCAGCTTTGAGGTTAGCCGTAGGTGAAAGTTAATGAGACTGCCATGGACTTGGGTAATTGATGTCTTGAAATGGAATTACAACGCTTAGTAGGCAGGGTTTATAAATTTCTGCCCTGAAAAGCCGATTAGACAAAGTCAGTGACCATACAAGCTTCGGAAATGCAAACTAAAGAATATGATGAGCTTGTCAATTGATTAAATTCACTTTCGATTGAAGATTTGATCAAAATAATTACATATGCCAAAACCACTTTTGTCAGCAGTGGAGCTTCCCCTTTTTGCCACTGTAGTGCAACTTTGAAGTAGGGATATATATGTTCAGGGGGGTATGCAGGGTCGATGCATGAAGGCTTATCCTTTGCAAAAAATAGATTACGTCACAGTTTCACCAAAGGTTAGGCTTAATTGTTTTGGTGAAATTCACTTTTGATTGGATTGGATTGGATTCGACCAATTGACAGGTATTCAGAATATGGAACCTGTAATTTTTGGGAGAATTCATTGTACGCCCTTATGCACTGAGCTCTTCTTCAGCATAGTTTAATCGAGACAGTCTCCGTGGCAAAAGACCGATAAAACCCTAACTAGGACCAAGTTCTTTCTGGTCGTTCATCTGAAAGAGCAGAGAAGGAAAGGGTAGGGATGAGCAGCGGTGAGCAGCAGCATCCTAGTCCCAGTAGCCTGGAGAGTAGTCATGTTCTGGGGGCTATTTTGCAAGCTGCAGATGGAAGTTTGCTGGCAGTACGGTAACTGTAGATGGACTTGGCTTACCAAGCCGTAATGGTAACCTTTAACAGCATGTGGGTGGGAGCACTTGCATCTCCAGGAGAAAGGCATAGCAGATTCCCACATTGATGTGGATGCCCATGTGAGCAACAAAGAGGTAGTTTAGGCCCCAGACAGGCAAAACCCCTGATGGCTACAGAAATTACTGCTTCCATGATTGACTCTGGCAATACAATGAATGAATTGGACTATTGCTTGAGGGAGGGTGATGATCAGAAGACAATGGTGGGAAAAAATAATTAAAAATCCTTTAGAATGTGTTGCTTTTTTGCCTAAGAAATTGAAGTGGATCAATCATAGACTACTTTGAATATAGGTGTGGTGTACCGAATTATATGTGGATTTGTTTCTGATTATGGCCTTTTGCCCGTAGATCTAGTGGAATTGGCAAATTGTCCTCCATCATTTGGAAGAGATTAGGAGGGAATGGGAGAAGGTGACATGTGAATTATTTTTGGTATTTAACACTTGGGCTTAGAATATTACACCCTCACACAAGTTTTGATAAGGCAGTAGAAGTCTGTGGAGGTCCTAATTCTAGCAGATTAGATGACTGATTTCTAAGCTGTGGAAATCGTAGATGGTTAGAGTTCTACTTATGAGTAGAAAGAAGCATTTTGAGTTGCTGTGGAAAACTTCAGTAGAACATAGAGGGCATAGGGGGGTGGTTTAAACTGAGCAAATATTTATACGGGTGGAGGGAAGAGATACCTGTCACGAGATAGTTGCAGTGTGGTTATAGGAGCCCTTACTCTTTTATATAAGAGCCATAAAAACAGGACAGAGAGCTTTAACTTAAAATTTCTGTTGAATTTATTTCTTCATTGAAGCATTTAAATTAGAAGAAATTGAATATATGAAATCTGTTTTAGAAAACAGGTTTATTGAATAAAACACTTAAATGGGTAAGGTTTAATGGTTTATGATGACTTTTTACGTATTTGCTTTGGGTTTACATTGTGTAGGTAATGCTTTCTCTTTTACTTTGGTGGTTTTCTAATACTTTCTAGTTTTCTGAATAAACTGTTTATAACATCTTGTGATATTATAGACATAATGCTGATGTTAAACACAGCTGTAGTGTGGTGGTGTTTTGCATAGTTTATTCTGTAGTTCTTTTAAAATAAACAGATTTAAAACAGTAAAGATATGATGCTGTGGATGCTTTATATACATGTGACTATTATGCAGACCTTCTTCTTTCGGCTTTTCCTGGTTTGGGGTCGCCACAGCGGATCACCTTGTCCGCTCATGATTGGCAGTGGAGTTTTACAGTGTCGAGTTGCCAGCCCAGCACCCAACCTTCCACAGAAGGCACACACACACGCACGCACGCACTCACACCTAGGGCCAATTTAGAGTATCCAATCCACCTACAGCATGTCTTTGGGATGTGGGAGGAAACCGGAGCACCTGGAGGAAACCCATGCGACCACAAGGAGGACATGCAGACTCTGCACAGAAGGCACCCCAGCCGAGGATCGAACTGGAGAACCTCTTGCTGTGAGGTGACAATGCTAACTGCTGCACCACCGCAGCCGCCCTGACTAATCAGACCATTGGTCATTAAAAGGCTTTCCTGGTTGTGCAGGTGATTGCTTCAGTCTGATGCAGATATACCGCATCATTTATAAACATTGTACACAGTGGTGTACAGGCCTTGCAGTTACCTCTGTTTGTGTGCTGTCTTGATGTTTTTAACATTTACAAAAGCGAACTGCTCTTTTGTCAGACCTTGCAGTGTCATCCCTCCCATTTAGTGCAGATGTACCCAACAACACTGTATTGCCGAGACTGTAGAGCGATGTGAACAGTATTCATCATCATAACAGTCAGACATTTACATGCTTGTTAGCAATTTAGGTGATACCACCAGGGCTGTTATTTGCTGTTGATTATTATGTGAGATTTTAAGGCTGCTGAGAATAACGAGCACATGCTGGATAATTTTTCTTCTGTGAAATGTAAAATGTTGCGGAACTTTTCCTGAAATCCCAGTGAACTACCTGCGTAGAGTCCAAAAAGGCAGAAATGAGGACTATTAGAGGGAACGTGTGTCCTGTGGGTACTGTCACCACTAGAAGGGTATGCTATACTTCTCTTTCTTTAGCTCCAAAAGGTCTTGAAGAGAGCATTTTCACATGCCAAGTATCAACACATTATAAAGCATTCAGTTGGGATACTTGGGCTGTCAGTCTTTGTTATGAGTAGGACTAACGACTTGCCTTAAAAATGGTTTCCCTGCCCTCTGAATATCAGCAGTGTATTATGTTACACCCCCTAATCCTAAACATGTTAGTAATGTACCTCTGACATCTGCCGGTCCTGAAGGGGAAAATTATAATGTCCTGGAAGTCTGAGTGGCTGTGGGGCTTCTGCAAGCAGGAATGCTAAGAGTCAGCACTGTGTCAGTGAATGTACTTAAACATCTAATTATGGTAAATTGCCAGCACAACTGTACTAAACTGAGTTAGGATTATATGATTTCCAGTACACTTTCCCTTCTGTTCATGGGTTTCTGTCTATACAGATTCCCCAGAGGAACTTATACTTCTCTCCTAATAAGGATATTAAGTAGAGTGCGTTTCCCCATTCATCAGAAGCATTAATTTTTGAACATTATGTATATGTGCTGTACTGCTTCCTGTAGCTAAGTAAACGCTACATTTGTTGTAATCCAGGTGTGTACTAAGACACCGTTTGTGTCTCCCCCAAATCCCATGAATTCTGCACACTTAGTACCTAAAAACATAGTTACAATGTATAATGAACAGAAATTGCCAGTGCAGAGCAGGCAGAGTAAATAACCCAATTTTCAAATATTTACACCCTAATCTTAGTGTAAGAAATGTGTGTACAAGCCTTGCAATATGCCTACTCCATCCTGTGCATTTCTCAGGTGTCACATTTCAGACTAAGAATGTATGAAGAGCAGCTGGCTTGTCTAATATGCCCATTTATTGCCCTAAGTAAGTTGCTTGTTAATCAATCAGCTCATTAACACTTCATGAGAAGATACTTATGTCATACCCACATACCCTGGAGTGCCCTCTCCATTTCTGAATTTGTGATTAAGGACCAAAATGTGCAAACAATACTACTTTTTAAAAGTACCTCCACTTCTGTCAGCTAAGTCTTATTTATCTTAAATGGTATCTTTCTGTTTTCATGCAGCTATTTACAGTCTTGTCTGTGTTAAAAGTAACAAGGTTAATGTTTGACAAGTTCAGATCGTGTCTTGTACACTACAGAATGAAACACTTTTTTTTACTTTTTTTTTTTCTTTTTTCAATTAGTTACACATTTGTTCATTTACATTTTTTTGTCAGACTAAAGGTGTCTGTCTGGGCAAGACAGCCAAGAAAGCCTAAAAACAATTTGCTGTATAATTTATATAGTTTACATACTTTCAGATAAAGTAAATCTGAAACTGACTAGGATTCTTTATTTTTTATTTATTTATTTTTCTGTTATGTCACAAATAACAAGGTCTTATTTCGTTGTGAGCCCCGAGAGTTTTTAGTATTGCAGGATACAAGATGTCCTTCCATTTCACTGTTGCAGTATTCATTATATTAGGTGTCCCCTGCCGAGGGGCAGCCGACGTCCGGCCAGTATACCAAAGCCTTTAGGTTGCTTAAAGGTATGCTGTACATTACACATATGTTTCTTGAGTAGTGTAGGGCATCTGGACATACCATCCTCAGAACTGCTTTGCTGCCAGTCTAAACAGCTTCACTTGATCATCAATCTGAATGGCCGTTCCATTGCTGGGTCAACAAGCCATTGGGGTTCTTTCTTACTTATCTTTTTTTAGTGTTGCTTGTTGTGTTTCATGTCATCCAAGAAGTGTAAATGCCAGTGTGGAAGTCAGATTCCCCCTAAAGAGTGTCTGTTTTACCTTCATGCCTCCCATGACCATACTTCCTGTTCCATCTGCCAGTCTTATGTACCTAAAACACTTTGTAGTAGGATTTCTTCTTTGGTGCTCTGTCTTGAAAACTAGTGTCTTAAGCTTCTTGCGAAAGACATAATGGAAGGACCTTCCCACTCCGAGGGACAGCCGTCAGTGAAGAGAAGAAGGCCAAGAAGCCTAGACCGGAATCTTCTCCTGTTCAAACTATGCTGAACGTCTTGTTTCAAGGAGTGTGAATGCCTGGAGGTTTGCCTGGCTTTATTGTTGAATTCCTCCAGGTTGGAGGCTGGTGGGGATCTGACTTTAAGCACATTCAAGGAGGTATTGCAGACGTCCGTTTTGGACGTTCAGGGGGAACCATGACTGATTATCTCTGAGGAGTCAAGGGGTATTCCTCAAATATTAGTCAGAAAAGAAGTCCCTACTACCATTATTGAATGTTGTCCAGGGTCAGAGTCTTACAAATTGCATAAGGTAGACGTTCCATTAAAGAAAAAGCAAACGGCTAAACATATTTCTTCTGCTCCTAAGCATCCAGAGAGTGAATGGTAGACCTTCGCCCAGAGCTTGTTTAGTGCTTTGATGACATTGAAACCTCCTCAGGGAGTTTGTCCAGCCCCCCTTGGTCGTCTACCCCCTAAAAAGACCCAAGCAACAAGGTTCCTGTGAGTAGGAGCTGGATTCAGATGAGGAATCCCTTGCTTACTCTTCTTAGATTCCCACTTCTTTGGACTGTGGATCAGAAGAAGAGGAATGTACCAGTCCTGAAAATCCCTTTGAAGAGATTTCTTGTGGCACACTATCTCCAGGATGAAGGACTTTTTTAAATGGGATTGTGCTCAGGTTTCTGAGGTAGATAAGTGATGTTATGAGTTGCTGCAGCTGGATTCTCCTAAACCTTCTGCTGTTCCTCTTGTTTTGGCTGCCTTGTTGGATGCATTTTCCAATGCTTCTAAGGCTACAGACTCTTGGTCCCCTGCTCCCAAGAAACCTGATAGATTCTAGAGGGTGCTTGTGGACTGTACATTTTTGTACAAGTGTCCTTCTGCTGACCCCTCAGTGGTGTCTGTAGCTTCTGACAAGCCCTGTCAATTGCTTCCTTCTCCCAAGTTACTGCCCTCCTGATAAAGATAGCGGGAACATTGAAAGACCGGGCAAGAAGGTTTACACCTTTGCTACCTTGGCTTTTAGGGCTGTTAATTATCAGACCCATATGTCCAAGTATTTTTTGGCTCTCCTATCCCAGGCCTGTCAGATTATTTCTCATCTTCCAGACTGTGAGGGTAAAACGTCTGCTCTTTCCCTGTTAGGGACTTCCTCCCAGGTAGCTTGTCATTCTATCAAGTGTAGTTATGATGCAGCAGATGCTTCCACTAGGGCTGCTGCTTGTGGGTCATTGATGAGGTATTCTTGACTTCGGCTTCAACTTTTGCCTGATGATGTTAAAGCTAAGTTGATGGATGCCCCTGTTGATAATAAACACTTGTTTGCTGAAGCTGCTGCTGCTGTATTTGCCCCTTCAAGATAAGGGCAAGGCCTCACTGGAACTTAAACATGGGTTTGTTTCTCCTGTGCCTCAATTTCAGAGAAACTACCTTGATAAGCTAGCCTTAGTTCACAGGCAATCTCACCCTCCTCCTAAGGGTAAAAAGGGTGGCAAGTGCTAAGGCTGCTCAGACTTCAGTGCCTCAGAAGTCTTCTTTTCCAGATAAACCAGGTGCTGTCTGACTATCCTATTCTTCCCAGCCACTTTCCTCTTTCTCTTCGTCTCTCTCGGTCTCTTCCTGTTTGGCTATAGATTACTCAGGATTCCTGGGTCATATCCATTATTCGTCAGGGCGGGGTATTTGGAAATCTCTTCCGTCTTTTATGGGTGTTACTTAGCTCCCTCAGGAACAACTTTCCTTCTTTCTAGAGGTACCTCAGGAAAGAAGGTGCCTGTGTCCCAAAGGATGGAGGGGTATTACACCAGGATATTTCTAGTACCCAGGAAAAAAGGGTACTTGAAGACCAGTTTTAGCCCTCTCTCATCTAAACACTTTTCTGAAGGTGCCCTCTTTTCGAATGTTGTCCCTTCAGACTTTTTTCCCACTCTTGTTTCCTCAGGCTTTTATGGTGTCTCTGGATCTCAAGGGTACTTATCTCCATTTCCCAATCTATCCCCTTTTCAGGAAGTTTTTATGTTTCTGTGTTGCTTCCTGGCATTTTTAGTTGTCTGCTTTGCCCCTTGGCCTTTCTACTGCCCCAAGGGTATTCACTAAATGCCTTGCTCTTGTGATTGCTTTTTGCAGGATGCAGGGGATCCAAGTATTTCCGTACTTGGACAAACTCCTGTTTCAAACATCCTCTCCAGAGATCCTGTTGCAAAATCTTAATTTTGTCATTTCCCTTTTGCAAAGCCTGGGGTTCACAATACACTTCAAAAAGTCTTTTCTAACTCCTTCTCAAGACCATGTTTTTCTGGGGGTGCAGGATCCAGATGGTGCCTATGATGGCATCCCGACCTCCTCCCAAGGCCTTGACACTTGCTTCTTTTTTTCGGACTCTTTTTTTTTTTCTGGCCTGTATTACAGCCATGGAGTTTCTGAGAGCTGCGGGAGTCATGGCCTCACCATCTGTATGCTCCCTCTGACCAAACTCCATATGAGAAACTTTCAGTGTTTTTTGAAGTCAGTTTGGCTTCAACATGAACATCCCCCTAGAATTTGTTGATCCTCTTCTACCTTGATTTAGGAAGAAGCTTCACTGGTGGATCCAGCAGTTGTCTCTAAATACAGGACTCCCTTTTCATCCCCCTCTTCCCTCTCAGGAGCTGTTCACAGATGCTTCAGACATGGTATTGGGAGCCGCTTTTGGCTCCCTAAAGGTGAAGGGGGTGTAGTCGCCTCTTCAACAGAAAGAGCACATTCGTGTCAGAGATGAGATCTCTTCTGCTAGGCTTTTCATCCTCTTTTCTCCCCTGGGCCTCTCAAGGTATTTACAGCCAGTATCACAGTGATGTGGTATGTAAACAAACATAGAGGGACAAGATCTTATCTTATTTGCTAGTTGGCACTCATAGTGTGGGATCTTGCTGTCCAGTATCAAGTGACTCTTCAGGCAGTTTACACTATCTCAGGTCCAAACATTATGGCAGACACTCTGAGCAAGTCCTTAACTCAGTCCCATGAATGGAAGCTTCACAGGGATATGTTTATTAGACATTGTCCATCAGTGGGGTACTCCTCAAATAGATCTTTTTGCCTCCCCTCTGAACAGACACCTTCCTGTTTTTTGTGCAAGACTCCCAGGTCCTCTGATTTGGAAGGTGGATGATCTGTCTTTTTCTTGGAAGGGGATGCTTCTTTTTATGCTTTCCCTCCCCTTCCCCTCTTTCCAAAAGTCCTGTACAAAATTCAACAGAATGCTCCCAAAATTGTAGTGGTGACTCCCTTTTGCCCAAAGCAGCATTGGTTCCCTCTTCTTCTGCATTTAGCCACAGGCATTTATCACAAGTTACCTCACAGGGTGAATTTACTCACACAGGTCAAGGGATTTCTCATACATCCCCACCTGTCACTCTTCAACTGACACTGTGGGTGATAGAATTTTGATTCCACATAGACACCTTTTTTTCTGAGGATGTGCTTAGGGTTCTGCAGGAGGCAAGGAACCCAGTACCAGGAAATCATATTTATCCAAATGGAAGAATTTTCTCTTTGGTGTCTTTCTCATAACATGGATCCACTTTCTGTTGATGTTCCTTTTGTTCTGTCTTATCTGTGGAAATTGCTGAATGCTGGTTTGGTTTATTGTTCTGTTAAAGGCCCACTTACTGCTGTCTCTGCTTGTCTCGCTTTATCTTCTCCTTTAGCTTCTAGATTTGAGGCTAAACAAGTCCTTAAAGGCTTTCTTCATGTTAAGCCCCTCAGGAAGCCTGATGTTCATCGTGCATACAGCTGCAGTCATAACAGATGGGTTGTCCTGCCTTCAGGCGGGTCCTCGGTCGGCCGAATTCCAAAGTCTAGGTCCGGTGTCGGTTGTCGTCGTCGCTTCTTCCCTGACGTCAGTGCGACAGGGGTATAAAAGAACCAGCCAACGCCATTTTCTTCAGTCTTTCTTGCCGCATGGTGCCCGAAGCAGAAGCAGTTCGCAAGTGCCGGTCGGCCAGCTCCTGAGATTACGAATATCTACAACTGAAGTCTTCTTGAAAGCTTAGTACCCCGTTGGGGAAACTTTTCTTGCCTCAGTCCGATGTCAGACAAAGTTAATAATTGTATTTCATGTGGGAAGCAAATACCGCATAAGGATTTTCATTCCCTCTGCATTCCTTGCTTAGGCCCAGACCACGACGTCTCAGCCTGTCGTTTTTGTGCTACATTCAACAAACGCACCATTAAGCGTTGGGCGGAGTTCGCCCAGCACTTTTTTGGCAAAAAATGTAACTACATAATGTCGTCGGATACTCCGACTCCAGTTTTGACTAAAAAACGCAAAGATAAGGACAGACACACGAGGGCCACGGCCTCTACCGATACCACGCCAAAGCCGACTACAGGTGGTCCGGTTCTCAGCGAGGAGCCTACGCAGCCCCTGACTACCGACGACACTTCATTGGCGGTGTCTTCTCTACCCGAGGTCGCAGGCTCTTCGGCCCACACCCCGACTACAGATACCGAAGCCACTCTTGGCGGTGAAACTCATTTAGACAGGTCTGCCTCCTCTCAAGGTGTCTTCAGGCCTTCCTCTTCTTTTTCCATCAAGGCTTTCACTAAGTCTAAGACAGCCATGCATTCTAAAAAACAAACCCCACAGGGTCCTTCTCAAGGCCCCATGCCTAAAAAGCAGATGCTCAAAATGGCTGAGGACTTAATTACTCTCATCAGGGGTTCTCAACCCCCCCCCCCGGAAAAAAGGCCCAGAGTGGAGGAAGAATCCCCCTCCTCGGACCAGGCTTCCATTATTTCAGAACATTCTGATGACCAGGAACATTCATACTCCCCTTTTAAAGATTCTGATGCAGAGGAGTCCATTCCTTCTGTCCCCCCCCCCCCCTGAGGATTACTCTTTTGGGGAAACCTTGCATACCTTGAGGGAACACTTCCATTGGGAAGGCCAAGAGTACTCAGACTCCAAGAAAAGGCTTAGGGATTTTCTCTTGCTCCCTCAGCACAGGCCTCTGGCTATACAAAAGCCATGCGGCTGACCCAGAAACTATCTCACAGGGCCCCAAGGGAATTAAGGCCTCCACTGCTAAAAACCCATTACCTTCAGAGAGGGATTCCAGAGCTTTAGAAAGGTGGGGGAAAAGGTATACACCTCGGCCACCTTATCCATGAGGGCATTAAACTGCCAGTTCCATATGTTAAAGTACCAACAGTTTCTGTTATCACAGCTGAGAAACAAAATGTCACAACCTGAACAACCAGATTTGAAGGAGTTGCAGGATTTGATGCATAGTGCAGAGCAAGTAGGTAAACATACCTTGCAATGTGGTTTTGATGCTTTAGAAGCCTCATGTAGAGCTGCTGTTACAGGATCAGTCATACGTAGACATGCTTGGCTTAAAGAGCAAACCTTACCAGATCATGTCAAAGCTAAATTACTGGATGCACCTCTGCAAAAAGATGTATTGTTTGGTGCTAAAGCTGAGGAGGTATTAAAGAAAATGGAGGAAAAGGCAAAATCAATGCAAACAGTGAAAGATTTCCTACAGGTACAACCTCCACGCTTCAGTAGAAATTGGCCTTCAAAAATTGGTCCTTTCCAGCCACTGACAGACCCCAAAGAGGTAGATACAGGCTCGAGGGGTAGGGGGGAATCTCATGGATCGGTTTGAGGCAGACAATGGCAAGCACCTACACAAAGAGGTAGTGAGGATAGTTCACAGCCATTCAGAAAGCAGAACCAATGACTTTCCCCTTTGCATGCCAAGCAAGGCTCAAATGGCAGCACCTTTAGGTGGGAAACTGGCACTATTTTCAAAAATTGGCATATTGTCACAAAAGACAAATGGATCCTGGACATTATAGACAGAGGCTACAGATTCCACTTTCACACCCTTCCAAAATGAGAGGCATGCCAAACCTGCCACACAATCAAAGGGCAGAGGCACAAAACAAATTTCAGATCTCATGGACATGAAAGCTATTCAAGAGGTACCTGCACAAGAACAGGGTCAAGGTTTTTATTCCAGACTATTCCTGGTACCAAGGAAGGGCAAAGATTGGAGACCTATTTTGAACCTATCCATCCTAAACACTTTTTTACTCGTGCCAAAATTCAAGATGCTCACATTACAGCAGCTTCTTCCCATGCTGGGCAAGGAGTCTTGGCTGGTAACATTGGACCTCAAGGAGGCATACCTGCATGTCCCTATCAGACAAGATTGCAGAAGATACCTCAGATTTCTTGCAGGTTCTACACATTATCAATTCCCTGCATTGCCCTTTGGCTTATCTACTGCACCCAGAGTGTTCACGAAATGCCTGGCATCAGTAATTGCCTACTGCAGACTACAAAGGATACAAATATACCCATATCGGGATGACTGCCTGATCCAAGCGGACAGCAAGCACATACTTCTGAAACATCTGGCTTTTTGTAATAAGGTTGTTGAATTCCCTGGGATACACAGTCAACAAAAAGAAATCAAGGCTACTACCATCTCAGACAGTAATTTTCCTGAGTGCCAACTTGGATACAAACACCCAGATGGCCTACCTCATGCCAGAGAAACAAGGGCAACTAACTCAATACTTCAGAAAAATGGCACCATGTTCTTCATCTCACATTGCTGCAGTCCTTACATATGGGTAGTCCGCTGTCCTCGGTTGGCCCGAATACCAAAGTATAAGGCTGACGTCGGTCATGGGCGCTCAGATCTGACATCAGAGCGTCAGGGTATAAAAGCGCATGACCGACGTCATATCCTCAGTCTTTTTTGCCGCATGGTCCGATGCAGAAGCAGCGTTGCGAGTGCCGTTCGGCGTTCTGAAATTTTCGTATTCTGAGTTTCAGACCCGAAACCAAGTTGGCTAAGTACCCGTTGGGGAATATTTTTGTTTTTTCTTGCCTCAGTTAATTCCGGATGTCAGAAAAAGTGAATAATTGTATTTCTTGTGGGAAACAGATACCGCATAGGGATTATCATTCTCTTTGCATTCCTTGTTTGGGACCTGAGCACGACGTAGTAGGGTGTCGGTTTTGTGCTAGGTTTAATAAGCGCACCATAAAACGAAGGTTAGATTGCGCTAGGTTAGTCTTTGGTAAGCGGTGTAATTATAATATGCCGTCTGATCCTCCGACGCCCGCTTCCACGAAGAAGCGCAAAGACAAATCTTTAAAACCTAGACAGGATGTTTTGTCCCTTTCGGACGCCTGTCCTGTAGAAGCTACAGTGGAACAGGTGGATCCGGCTGCAGTCCCTGAAGTTTCTGTTGAGTCTCAGGGGGAATCTTTGATTTTGCAGGATGTGGCCTCACAGGAGTCAGGTCTAGCTGAAGGGGCCTCTCAGGTTACTGTTCTCCCTTCTATGCCTAAGGTGGTTAGGCCTCCTGCTACTACTTCTAAGGCTTCTTCTAAGGGCAGGTCTGTTTTGCCTTCCTCTGGTGTCTCTCCAGGTACTTCAGGGTCTGTGCCTAAAAAGCACATGCTTAAAATGGCAGAAGATTTGATTACTTTAATTAGAGGTTCTATGCCCCCTCCTGATAAGAGGCCCAGGGTGGAGCCTGAGTTGGAAGGTTTGGATCAGGCCTCAGATGACTCAGAGTCTTCTGCTGAAGATATTCAAGATTTTCTCCCTTATTCGGACTCTGATGCAGAGGATTCCACTCCTTCTGCTTCTCCTCCAGAGGATTTTTCATTTTCAGAAACTCTGCATTCCATGAGGGAGCATTTTAAGTGGGAAGGACAGGATTTCTCTGATTCACGGAAGAGGCTTAGGGAATTCTTGTTTTTACCACAGCATAGGCCCTTGGCTATACCTCCTGTTTTGGATGTTGTTCAAGATGTTTTCTCGGAGGCTTCCCTTAATCCAGATTCTTTGCCTCCTGCGCCAGTCAAACCGGACAGGTATTACAGGGTGCCTGAGGCTCATAAATATCTGTATAAGAGTCCTAGGGTGGACCCAGAAACTATTAGTCAGGGGCCTAAGGGTGTTAGAGCCTCTGTTGTTAAGAATCCGGTTCCTCTAGATAAGGAAGCTAGGGCTTTGGATAGATGGGGTAAGAAGGTGTATACCTCTTCTACGTTAGCAATGAGGGCTTTGAATTGCCAGTTTCATATGTTGAAGTATCAGAATTTCCTCCTTTCTCAGCTAAAATCTAAAGTGGATACTTTGGCAGAGGGCATAGAGTGTAAAGAATCGCAGGATTTAGTACATGTCTCTGAACAGGTGGGTAAGCATTCCTTGCAGTGTGGTTTTGATGCTGTACAGGCCTCTTCTAGGGTGGCTGCCACTGGTTCGGTTCTTCGTAGGCACGCCTGGCTTAAGGATCAGAATTTGTCCGAGCATGTTAAGACTAGAATTCTGGATGCCCCTTTACAGTCTGAAGTTTTGTTTGGTCCCCCTGTGGAGTCGGTTTTGAAGAAAATGGAAGACAAGGCTAAGTCTATGCAGACTGTTAAAGATTTTTTGCTGGTGCAACCTCCAAAGTTTAGTAGAAATTGGCCTACTAGGGTTGGACGTACCCTTCTTCTGATTCTCAGTCTAGGGGTAGATCTAGACGTGGCAGGGGCAGAGCTCACAGTACTTTTAGGCCTAGAACTTGGAGTTCTCCTGCACAATCTGCAGGTGAGGGCAGGGGCCAGTCCTTTCGTAAACAGGCCCAATGACCTGCATTTTCAGCTGCCAGATTCTTCTTCCCTGGCAGCTCCTTTGGGAGGAAAGTTAGCACTTTTCATTCAAAACTGGCTTTTAGTCACCCAGGACAAATGGGTATTAGACATTATAAACCGAGGCTACAAGTTCTATTTCCATACACTGCCTCCTTTCAAAGGCATGCCAGACGTTCCTCCTCGGCAAAGGATAGAGGCTCACAAGCAGATTTCTTTACTTCTTCATATAGGAGCTATACAGCCAGTTCCTCTGTCAGAAGTGGGCCTAGGATTTTATTCTCGCCTGTTTCTAGTACCAAAGAAAGGGAACACGTGGAGACCAATTTTGGATTTATCTATCCTCAACACTTATCTGGACATTCCAAAGTTCAAAATGCTGACGTTACAACAGCTTTTACCTCTGTTGGGAAAAGATCACTGGATGGTAACTCTGGATCTCAGAGGCTTATCTTCATGTTCCTATCAGGCCCAGTTGCAGGAGGTACCTGCGTTTTCGGGCTGGAAATTTACATTATCAGTTCTCTGCATTGCCCTTTGGCTTATCTACTGCGCCCAGAGTGTTCACAAAGGTTCTGGCTCCAGTGGTAGCCTTTTTCAGGTTAAGAGGAATACAGATTTATCCTTATTTGGACGATTGCCTGATTATTGCACAAGACAAGGACGAACTTCTTCATCATCTACAGTATGTGATGGTAGTGTTAAGATGCCTAGGGTATTCTGTGAACGAAACAAAGTCCAGTCTAGTACCCTCTCAGGACATGTGCTTTCTGGGTGTGAGACTGAATACAGCTTCCCAGATGGCTTTTTGACCCCGGACAAACAAAGAAGCCTTTCTCTTTATTTCCATCAAATGTCTCTACAGTCCAGGCTGACTGCAAGGACAGCCCTTCAAGCCTTGGGGTTCATGGCATCTTGTATTCTGGTGCTTCCCAATGCCAAACTGCATATGAGGAAGCTTCAATGGTATCTCAAAAATGTATGGACACAACACTGCCAAGATCTAGACACTGTCATTCAGATAATACCTTGCATTCAGAAGGAATTTTTGTGGTGGGCTCAGGAATGTCACCTAAACAAGGGACTCTCTGTGACCCGACCAGAGGCGAGTCGGATTCTAACGACAGATGCCTCGGACAAGGCCTGGGGAGCACACCTCAATGGAAAATGGGTGCAAGACACGTGGCCTGTCAGACTTCAACATTTGCATATCAACTTGAAGGAGATGTTAGCAGTTCAGTTTGCATTGATGGCTTTCAAGGATTTACTTCAACCAGGGCAGGTGTTGATTCAAACAGACAACACTACTGTCATGTGGTACATCAACAAGCAAGGGGAACCCATTCGTACCCTCTTTGCAGGCAAGCGATGATTTTGTGGGAGACTGCTCTCAGTTTACACCTCAATCTTCAGGCAAGGTTTCTACCAGGAGCACAGAACTCCTTAGCAGATGTGTTGAGCAGACAAATAGTGGATCCTCACGAGTGGAAACTGGATCCTCATGTATTTCAAAAGTTGACAGTGTTATGGGGGACTCCAGACATAGATCTGTTCGCTTCTCCACTAAATTACCAGTTGCCAAAGTTTTGCACAAAATGTTTCATCCCACAGCTTGGAAGGTGGATGCTCTATCATTCAGTTGGAGCAATCTTCATGTCTATGCCTTTCCACCTCTGCCTCTCATTCCCAAGGTACTCTTGAAGGCCAGAAAGACAAGCCATCCATGATTCTGATAGCTCCGGATTGGCCTCGACAGCACTGGTACCCACTACTGAGGAATTTAGTACGGAGCCTCCATGGCCTCTGCCTTTGATTCCGCATCTTTTGTCTCAGGAGGGCAATCACTTCCTCAATGTCAAGATTCAGTCTCTGCATCTCACAGCCTGGCATATTTTGTTTTAGACCCTGGAGGGTCTCAGCTTCCACCACAAGTTTTGAATGTTATTTTGGAGGCCAGAAGGCCTAGTACAAGGAAAGTTTACGCTGATAAATGGAGGAGATTTTTCTTTGGAGCAAAGCGAAGGACTTTGATGTTTCCAAACCTGATTTAAGTGTTTCTCTTCAATATCTTACTGAGTTATTGGACAAGGGTTTGTCTTTCTCCTCGATAAAGGTTCATGCTGCAGCCATTTCTGCTCACTATGACTGTGACCCTCCTTTATTTTCCCATCCTTTGTTTAAGCAATTTCTTAGAGGGGCAAAGAACATAAGACCCCACGAGAGCTCCTACTCCTGCTTGGGATCTCAATTTTGTGTTGGAAAAGCTTACTCTACAACCTTTTGAGCCTGCAGCTACTGCCGAGTTAAAGTATTTATCATGGAAGACTGCTTTTTTGTTGGCCATTACCTCTGCAAGAAGGGTTTCTGAATTACAGGCCCTTATGGCAGTGGAACCTTTCCTGATTTTTCATAAGGATAGGGTATCTTTGCGTACTAATCCTTCCTTTATGCCTAAAGTGGTTTCTAGTGTGGCCTTGAACCAAACTATTCACTTGCCTACTTTTTATGCAAACCCTCAAAATAAAGGGGAGAAGATTTTGCATACTTTGGATATTCACAGGCAGTTACGTTGTTATTTGAGCAGAACCAAGGGGTTCAGGCAGTCTCAGCAGTTGTTTGATGTTCTTCATACCACATTGCTGCAGTCCTAACACTTGGGTAGTCCGCTGTCCCAGTCGGCCCGAATACCAAAGTATATGGCTGACGTCGGTCAAGGCGCATTAGTCTGACGTCAGGACGTCAGGGTACAAATGCGCATGACCGACGTCATATCCTCAGTCTTTTTTGCCGCATGGTCCGATGCAGAAGCAGTTTTGCAAGTGCAGGTTGGCGTTCTGAGATTTTCCGAAGTCGGAGTTTCAGACCGAATCCAAATTGGCTAAGTACCCGCTAGATTATTTTGGTTTTTCTTGCCTCAGTATTTTACCGGATGTCAGAAAAAGTGAATAACTGTATTTCTTGTGGGAAACAGATACCTCATAGGGATTACCATACCTTGTGTATACCTTGCCTAGGGCCTGAGCACGACGTTGTTGGCTGTCGCTCTTGTGCTAGATTTAACAAACGCACTATAAAGAGAAGATTAGATTGTGCCAGGTTAGTTTTGGGAAGCGGTGTAATTATAAAATGCCGTCGGATGCTCCGACGCCCGCTTCGCCAAAAAGCGCAAGGACAAAACAGCAAAGCCTAGGTTGAAGAACCGTCCGTCCCGGACGCCGGTTCTTTAGAGGGCTCGGTGGAGCCAGGGGTTCAGCCAGAAATTTCTTTGGAATCCCAGGAGAGACTTTATTACTGCAAGATGTGACCTCTCAGGAGGTAGGCCAGGCAGAAGGGGCTTCTCAGGTAGCTGTTCTTCCCTCCCTTCCTAAGGTGGTTAGGCCCTCCCCTGCTGTTTCCAAGGCTTCTCCCAGGGGCAGGCCAGGTTTTGTTTCAGGAGTTACCCCTAGTTCTTCAGGGTCTGTACCTAAGAAGCATATGCTTAAGATGGCAGAAGATTTGATTACAATGATTAGAGGTTCTATGCCCCCTCCTGATAAGAGGCCTAGGGTGGAACCTGAGCTTGGGAGTTTTGAGCAGTGTTCGGATGCTTCTGAGTCTTCGGCTGAAGACTTGCAGGAGTATCCTTACTCTGATTCTGATGTAGATGATTCTACTCCTTCTGCTTCTCCTCCTGAGGATTTTTCATTTTCAGAGACTCTTCATTCCATGAGGGAGCATTTTAAATGGGAAGGTCAGGATTTCTCTGATTCCAGGAAAAGGCTTAGGGACTTTTTGTTTCTACCCCAGCATAGGCCTTTAGCTATACCTCCTGTTCTAGATGTGGTAGAGGATGTTTTTGCAGAGGCTTCTCTGAACCCTGACTCTTTGCCTCCTGCTCCAGTTAAACTGGATAGATATTATAGGGTGCCTGAAGCTCATAAGTATCTTTTTAAGAGTCCTAGGGCAGACCCAGAAACTGTTTCACAGGGGCCTAAAGGTGTTAAGGCTTCTGTTGTTAAAAATCCTGTTCCTCCAGATAGAGGCTAGGGCTTTGGATAGATGGGGAAAGAAAGTGTATACTTCTTCCACTTTGGCCATGAGAGCTTTGAATTGCCAGTTTCACATGTTGAAATACCAAAATTATCTCCTTTCACAATTAAAGTCTAAGGTAGATGCTTTGGCGGAAGGTATTGAGTGTAAAGAGTTGCAGGATTTAGTTCATGTTTCTGAACAGGTGGGTAAGCATTCTTTGCAATGTGGTTTTGATGCTGTGCAGGCCTCTTCGAGGGTGGCTGCCACTGGTTCGGTTCTTCGCAGGCACGCCTGGTTGAGGGATCAGAATTTAGCTGAGCATGTGAAAACAAGGATTTTAGATGCTCCTTTACAATCTGATGTGTTGTTTGGTTCGCCTGTGGAAGCAGTTCTAAAGAAAATGGAAGACAAGGCTAAGTCTATGCAGACTGTTAAAGAATTTTTGCAGGTTCAGCCTCCGAAGTTTAGTAGAAATTGGCCTACCAAGGGGTGGACATATCCTGCTTATGATTCCCAGTCTAGGGGTAGGTCTAGACGTGGTAGAGGCAGAGCTCAAGGTTCTTTTAGGCCTAGAACAGGAGTTCACCTGCTCAGTCTTCTGGTGAGGGCAGGGGTCAGTCCTTTCGTAAACAGACACAATGACCTGCCTTTTCAGCTGCCAGAATCTTCTCGGCTGGCAGCACCTTTGGGAGGAAGGTTGGCACTTTTCAAAGAAAACTGGAGTTTAATTACCCAAGACAGATGGGTATTGGATATTATTCACCACGGTTACAGGTTTTATTTCCATACCTTGCCTCCTTTCAAAGGCATGCCAGACATTCCTCCTCAACAAAGGAAAGAGGCTCACAAGCAAATTTCTCTGTTGCTCCAAATAGGGACCATTCAGCCGGTTCCTGTGCCAGAAAGGGCCTAGGATTTTATTCTCGCCTGTTCCTAGTACCAAAAAAGGGGAACACGTGGAGACCAATTTTGGATCTGTCTATCCTCAACACTTATCTGGACATTCCCAAGTTCAAAATGTTGACGTTACAACAGCTTTTACCTCTGCTGGGCAAAGATCACTGGATGGTAACTTTGGATCTCAAGGAAGCTTACCTTCATGTTCCTATCAGACTAATTTGCAGGAAGTATCTGCGTTTTGAGCTGGGAATTCTCATTATCAGTTCTCTGCATTGCCCTTTGGCTTATCTACTGCCCAGAGTATTCACAAAGGTTCTGGCTCCAGTGATAGCTTTCTTCAGGCTAAAAGGAATACAAATCTATCCTTATTTGGACGATTGCCTGATTCTGGCTCAAGGAAGGGACGTGCTTCTTCAGCATTTGGAATATGTGATAGCAGTGCTAAGATGCCTAGGGTATTCTGTGAACGAAATAAAGTCCAGTCTAGTACCCTCTCAAGACATGTGCTTTCTGGGTGTGAGACTGAATACAGCAACCCAGATGGCCTTTTTAACCCCGGACAAACAAAAGAATCTTTCTCTTTACTTCCATCAACTATCTCATCAGTCCGGGCTGACTGCAAGGACAGTCCTTCAAGCCTTAGGGTTCATGGCATCTTGTATTCTGGTACTTCCCAATGCCAAACTGCATATGAGGAAGTTACAATGGTATCTCAAAAATGTATGGACACAGCACTGCCAGGATTTGGACACTGTCATTCAAATAATACCTTGCATTCAAAAGGAATTTTTGTGGTGGGCTCAGGAATGTCACCTAAACAAGGGACTCTCTGTGACCCGGCCAGAGGCGAGTCAGATTCTAACGACAGATGCCTCAGACACAGCTTGGGGAGCTCATCTGAATGGAAAGTGGATACAAGACAAGTGGCCTGCCAGACTGCAGCATCTACATATCAACATGAAGGAGATGTTAGCAGTCCAGTTTGCATTACTGGCTTTCAAGGATTTACTTCTTCCAGGGCAGGTGTTGATTCTAACAGACAACACAACTGTCATGTGGTACATCAACAAACAAGGGGGAACACATTCTTATCCTCTATGCAGGCAAGCAATGATTTTGTGGGAGACTGTGTTAAGCTTGCAGCTGAATCTTCAAGCAAGGTTTCTGCCAGGAGCACAGAACTCCTTAGCAGATGTGTTAAGCAGGCAAATCATGGATCCCCACGAGTGGAAACTGGATCTTCATGTATTTCAGACATTGACAGTGTCATGGGAACTCCAGACATAGATCTGTTCGCTTCTCCACTAAACCACCAGCTGCCAAAGTTTTGCACGAAAAGGTTTCATCACACAGCCTGGAAAGTGGATGCTCTTTCTTTCAGTTGGAAAAATCTTCATGTGTATGCCTTTCCACCTCTGCCTCTCCTCCCAAAGGTACTTCTAAAGGTCAGACAAGACAAGCCAAGGATGATTTTAATAGCTCCGGATTGGCCTCGGCAGCACTGGTACCCATTGCTGAGGAGTCTGGTAAGGAAGCCTCCATGGCCCTTACCTTTGATTCCACACCTATTGTCTCAGAAGGACGGGCATCTGCTCAATGTCAAGCTTCACTCTCTTCATCTAACAGCTTGGCATATTCTGTTTTGAACCATAGCAGGTCTCAGCTTCCTCAACAAGTTTTGAATGTGATTATGGAAGCCAGAAGACCTAGTACAAGGAAAGTGTACGCAGGAAAATGGAAGAGATTTTTATTTTGGTGTGCAGCAAAGGATGTGGATGTTTCTGAGCCGAATTTGAGTGTGGCTCTTCAATATCTTACTGAGTTATTGGACAAAGGTTTGTCTTTCTCTTCCATTAAGATTCATGCTGCAGCAATTTCAGCTCACTATGATTGTGACCCACCATTGTTTTCTCATCCTTTGTTCAAGCAATTTCTTAGAGGGGCAAAGAATATAAGACCCCCACGTAGAGCTCCCACTCCTGCTTGGGACCTCAATTTTGTGTTGGAGAAACTCACTCTACAACCTTTTGAGCCTGCAGCTACTGCTGAATTGAAATATTTGTCATGGAAGACTGCTTTTTGTTAGCCATTACATCTGCAAGAAGGGTGTCTGAATTGCAGGCCCTTATGGCGGTTGAGCCTTTCCTGATTTTCATAAGGATAGGGTATCTTTACGCACTAATCCTTCCTTTATGCCTAAAGTGGTTTCTAGTGTGGCTTTAAACCAAACTATTCATTTGCCTACCTTTTATGCAGATCCCCAAAATAAGGGGGAAAAGATTTTGCACACTTTAGATGTACACAGGCAGTTGCGTTATTATTTAAGCAGGACTAAGGATTTTAGGCAGTCTCAGCAGTTGTTTGTTTCTTTTGCTTTGAGTTCTCAGGGCAAGCCTGTGTCAAAACAAACTATTTCTAAGTGGATTGGGTTTTGCATTGCATTTTGTTATTCCCATCATGGCAAGGAGATTCCGGCTGGGATTAGGCCTCATTCCACTAGGGCTACTGCCACTTCTACAGCATTTCTAAGGGGGGTGGCAACTAAGGAAATTTTGGAGGCAGCTACTTGGAGTTCAGTGCATACTTTCTCTAAGCATTACCACCTTCCTCTCTACTCTAAATCTAGGGCTGGTTTTGCCACGGCTATTTTGCAGGGCATGTTGTCAGCTCCTGCTTCCTTATGATTTGCCAGCCTCCCTTACCTCTGCTTTGGGATTCTACCCAAGTGTTAGGACTGCAGCAATGTGGTATGAAGAACATAGTACAGTTTTGTACCTACCATAAATGTAGATGTTCGAAGATCCACATTGCTGCAGTCCAATTTACCCTCCCTCCTTCCCCTCTGTGTTTAGGGGTGGTTGTGTGGGTGAGGTTATACTCTTGTAAAATTGTATATATTGTATATATATTTGGTGCAGGAGTGTGTGGTGTTTTTTGCTTTTAGCCTTATCTTTTTAGGGTCTTCTGACATCTGGGGCAAGAAAAGACTGAGGATATGACGTCGGTCATGCGCATTTGTACCCTGACGTCCTGACGTCAGACTAATGCGCCTTGACCGACGTCAGCCATATACTTTGGTATTCGGGCCGACTGGGACAGCGGACTACCCAAGTGTTAGGACTGCAGCAATGTGGATCTTCGAACATCTACATTTATGGTAGGTACAAAACTGTACTTTTCTTTTGCTTTGGGTTCTCAGGGAAAACCTGTTTCAAAACAAACTATTTCTAAATGGATTGGGTTTTGTATTTCTTTCTGTTATTCCCATCATGGTAAGGAGATTCCGGCTGGAATCAGACCTCATTCCACTAGAGCTACTGCCACTTCTACTGCCTTTCTAAGGGGGGTAGCTACAAAAGATATTTTGGAAGCAGCCACTTGGAGTTCAGTACATACTTTTTCCAAGCATTACCACCTTCCTCTTTATTCTAAGTCTAGGGCTGGATTTGCCACTGCAATATTACAGGGCATTTTGGCAGCCCCTAATGCTTTATGATTTTGCCATCCTCCCTTTCCTCTGCTTTGGGATTCTACCCATATGTAAGGACTGCAGCAATGTGAGATGAAGAACATAGTACAGTTTTGTACCTACCATAAATGTAGATGTTCGAAGATCCACATTGCTGCAGTCCAATTTACCCTCCCTCCTTCCCCTCTGTATTTTGGCATGGTTATATGGTTTGGGTGGTGGTTGTTGTTGGGCATGTTTTTGGGAGGTATCCTGTTTTTGGGCTGTGGCCTTTCTTTTTAGGGCCTTCTGACATCTGGGGCAAGAAAAGACTGAGGATATGACGTCGGTCATGCGCTTTTATACCCTGACGCTCTGATGTCAGATCTGAGCGCCCATGACCGACGTCAGCCTTATACTTTGGTATTCGGGCCGACCGAGGACAGCGGACTACCCATATGTAAGGACTGCAGCAATGTGGCTCTTCGAACATCTACATTTATGGTAGGTACAAAACTGTACTTTTCACCAGGCTGACTGCAAGGAAAATCCTGCAGGCTCTGGGATTCATGGCATCTTGTATCCTACTAATCCCATGTGCAAAGCTGCATATAAGGAAACTTCAATGGTACTTAAAAAACCTATGGTCTCAGCACAGCCACAGCTTGGAAACAATAATACCACTTATTCCATGTCTTCAAAAGGAATTTCTGTGGTGGGCTCAAGCATGCCAAAGAAACACAGGTCTCCCATTCTGCAAGCCTCAAGCAAGCCAAATCATCACAACAGATGCCTTGGATTACGCCTGGGGGGCGCACTTGACAAATCGGTGCATTCAGGGCAGATGGTCCCAAAAAAAAAAGCACCTACACATCAATCAAAAGGAAATGCTAGCAGTAATAAATGCTATTATAGCTTTCAAAGACCTGCTGCATCCAGGCCAGCTATTGATAAGGACAGACAACACCACAGTAATGTGGTACATAAACGAACAGGGAGGAACTCATTCATACCCCCTATGCAGGCTAGCCATGTCTGTTTGGAACATGGCTCTAGAATTATAAATCGAGCTTCAAGCACAGTTCCTGCCAGGCAAGGAAAACACGCTGGCAGACAACCTAAGCAGAAATATGACAGATCCACACGAATGGAAGTTGCATCCTCAAGTTTTTTCAAAGATAATTCAAGCATGGGGAAGGCCAGACATAGATCTCTTTGCCTCCCGCAGAAATCACCAATTGGCAAAATTCTGCTCAAGGACCTTTCATTCACAGGCCTGGAAAGTAGACGCACTCTCTTTCAGTTGGACAACAATGACAGTCTATGTCTTTCCACCTCTTCCTCTGCTCCCCAAAGTTCTATTAAAAACCAGAGCAGACAGACCACAGATGATTCTCATTGCTCCAGACTGGCCAAGGCAACACTGGTACCCACTCCTGAGGAGTCTGACGCATACCCCACCATGGATCCTGCCTCTAATGCCTCTTCTACTGACTCAGCACAACTTCAAAACTCTTCACAGTCAGCTGAAAACACTCAATCTAGCCGCATGGAAGATTCCTTAAAATCACAACAGACCCTACTCTCCAAGGAGGTACATGATGTTATTTTGGAGGCCAGAAGAATTTCTACTAGAAAAGCCTACTCCGCCAAATGGAAACGGTTTTGTGCTTGGAATGAGAAAAAGGGCCAGAACCCTGGGATATTGAATTTACCTCAAATATTACAGTACCTAGCTGAGATGCTAAGCAGTGGACTTTCATTCTCTTCCATCAAAATCCATGCCTCAGCCATTTCTGCAGAATACAACACTGATCCTCCTTTATTCTCTCACCCCCTCTTAAGACAGTTCCTCAGAGGGGCTAAGAATATTAAACCCCCAAGGAAACAACCAGTGCCTGCTTGGGATCTCAATTTCATTCTAGAGAAACTGACTTTGCCTCCTTTCGAGCCAGCTGCCTCATCAGAACTACAATATTTGTCCTGGAAAACAGCCTTCCTGCTGGCTATCACCTCAGCTCACAGGGTTTCTGAACTACAAGCCCTCATGGCTGTGCAACCTTTCATCATTTTCCATCAGAACAGAGTTTCCTTACGAACCAACCCTTCCTTTAGGCCAAAGGTAGTATCCAGGGTAGCCTTGAATCAGGCTATCCACTTACCTATCTTTTACCCCAATCCCCAAAACAAAGGGGAGAGGTTACTACATTCTTTGGACATTCACAGGCAACTACGCTATTATTTGGACAGAACAAAGCCTTTCAGAAAATCTGAGCAACTCTTTGTGTCCTATGCTACAGGGGCTCAAGGGAAGCCCATTTCCAAACGGACAATCTCAAAGTGGATAGCCCACTGCTTACGCTTTTGTTACTCTCTTCTTGGTAAAACTGTACCTGCAGGCATAAGGTCGCATTCCACTAGGGCCACAGCTACCTCTGCAGCTTTCCTCAGGGGGGTTCCTACCAAAGATATTTTGGAAGCTGCCACTTGGAGTTCTGTGCATACCTTCTTCAAGCACTATCACCTGCCTTTATACTCCAAATCTAGAGCAGGTTTTGCCACTGCAGTTTTGCAGGGCATCCTAGCTCCTCCTAGTTCCACCTAGTGCCTACCACCCTTATTTTAGCTTTGGGATTCTACCCATCTGTTATGACTGCAGCTGTATGCACGATGAACGTAGTACAGTTTTGTACCTACCATAAATGTAGATGTTCGAGTGCTAATACAGCTGCAGTCCAAGTTCCCCTCCCTCCTTCCCCTCTGGAACTGGCCTAATGGCTAACACCTCCTCATACAACCTGATTGGGGTATTCTTTTATTGTGTATTTGCTTGCAACTACTGTTTTGTGATTATACTGCATTGCATTATTGCATAAATTTATGTATTGCCTTCCTTCTGGGGGCACCTGGCATCTGGGGGCACCTGGCATCTGGGGCAAGAAAAACTGAAGAAAATGGCGTCGGCTGGTTCTTTTATACCCCTGTCGCACTGACGTCAGGGAAGAAGCGACGACAACTGACGCTGGACCTAGACTTTGGAATTCGGCCGACCGAGGACCCGCCTGACGGCAGGACAACCCATCTGTTATGACTGCAGGTGTATTAGCACTCAAACATCTACATTTATGGTAGGTACAAAACTGTACTTTCCTCCTCCTCCTCCCTGGGATGTTCATTTTGTTTTGGAAAAATTGACTCGGGATCCTTTTGAGCCTGCAGTTTTAGCTTCCTTGCAACATTGCTCTTATGTTAGCCCTTACTTTTGCCTGACAGGTGTCTGAGCCTCAAGCCCTTATGGTTTGTCCTCCTTTTTGGTGTTTCATAAGGACTAATCCATCATTTATGCCCAAGGAGGTAAAAGAGTTATCCCTTAATTAGTCTATTTGCCTACTTTTTCTATCCAGTGAGAAGGTACTGCTGGATGTGCATAGACAACTCAGATTTTATTTGGATAAGAATTAAGACTATTAAGAAATCTGATCATCTCTTTGTTTCCTTTCATCATAGGTCCTTAGGATTAGCTGTATCCAAGCAAACTATTTCTTCTTGGATATCAAAAGCTATTTCTTTTTGTTATTCATTTCATGGTAAGAGCCTTCCTTATTCTGTTAAGGCACATTCTACTAGGGCTGTGGCTTTTTCTGGTGCTTTTTTCAAAGGTTTGGATACTAACTCTACTCTGGAGGTAGCTACCTGGACTTCTGTGCATACATTTACCAAGCACCACAAGCTGGATGGAATCTCCAGAGCTAAAGCTGGTTTTGCCAGGGCCATTCTTGTTGGCTTTCTAGAGGGCTCTGCTGGTCCTTCCTCCTCCCAAGTTTCTTCCTGAGCTTTGGCTCTCTCTCTAATGTAATGAATACTGCAACAGTGAAATGGAAGAACGTAGTACAGTTGTGTAAAACCTTGCCATAATGGTAGATGCCCTTCTCTTCACTTTTGCAGTATGCACTCCCTTCCTCCTTCCACACCTTGGTCCATTTCTCTTCTGGATGTACTAATTACCTTTGTATTTTCCTTGGACTGGCGTTCCTACTGGGGCTATCAATTCTGAGGATGGTATGTCCAGTCATCACCTTTATGCCCTACGCCACACAAGGAGCATATGTGTGATGTATGGCATACCTTAAAGCAACCTAAAGGTTTTGGTATACTGGACGGACATCAGGCTGCCCTTGGCAGGAGATCCTTAATGTAATGAATTTATATTCAATAGTGAAGAGAAGGACATCTACCGTTATGCTAAGATTTTGCACAACTGTACTGTCCCTGTGCAACGTCCACTTATACATGCACATACACACACACACACGCGCGCGCACACACACACACACACACACACACACACACACACACACACACACACACACACACACACACACACACTGTAGGACTTTGCTGCAGGGTTCTTGTAACATATTGGGTCTGGAAGCTGTCAGTGCACAAAACTGGCCATAGTGATTAAACTTGGCACATTACATGGAGCTGCAGTGCGTGATACTGGCTTTCTGCAGATTTTCTGCCTACACCTTGGCAGTACCTTTTTATCAAGTTATTATATGTAATGTTTGTAGTTAAGCTTGCCTTCACTGACCATAAATGCTAATAGTGAATCTTTCATGTCATCAGTGCTGTAGTTAATTTTCTTTTATATATTTGTGACAGCTGAAAGATCAAGCTGTATAGTAAGGACTATAAGCTGATGAGTTTGATTCAGATGTGGCCAGTTACTTTGAAACTTCCATCACCTGTTTAACTTACTGTTAGCTAAAGTTGTTTATAAGTGGAATAAATCAAGCTAGGGGCCACTTCAGACTGACTGCACACAACCTAATGCCACACCCTGCTGTATGAGATGACATGTAAGGCACCTGACTGTTGGTTTACTTTTCCTTTTGTCAGTAATTTGTTTGTTTTCATGTATTTGGACATGAATTATGCTGCCAATTGTCTTTATGCTGAC
>NC_056744.1:739426227-739516227 GCF_019279795.1 Protopterus annectens
AGGATGCCCTGCAACTGCCCTTTTGAAGATGGAGAAGTAAGGGTGGAGGACACTGACCGTTGTCAAAATGCTGTTAATAAGCTGCAGACTACCAGTTGTGTAAGTACTAGGTGTAGGTGCAGACTAAGGTGTGCCTTGCGAATACTGCCAAAGGGTCATTGAGCAAGATAGTTTGGCCACTGTTAAACAGCCCTTATCAACTTTTCAGCACAAAAGGAGGGTGATGATAAAGGGCAAGACAACTGTATGTTCAGGTCATGTTCTAGCTGTCCACATCTCCCCACTTTTTTCCCAGATTTAGACCTATGTCATACAGTTTACTGTTGCCACACCTCATCACTGAGACTGATTCTTCTGGCCATTACTGATGAACCTATGTAGAATCACTTACTTTTTTAAGTTAATGAACTGGAGTTTACCAAAAGAAACAGGTGAAAATTCTCCCTGTGTGGGAAAATGTGAGTGGAGATCCACCGGAATCCTACCTTTTCGGATGTAGTGAATTTTTTTCTTATCTGTGGCTGTTTGGAGTCACTGTCTTCTGTCCATTTTCCTTGTGCTAATTGTGGCTTCTTTGCATGATTTTCTGCACGTCATTTGTCTTGTTGCTTGCTTTCTAAGCAAGTTTCACCATTTCTCCATTGACTGTAACATTATTGGATTCCTAAAGCTATGTCACCAGTTAACAGGCCAAAGCTGTACTAACTCTTTTAAGTGGAGTTTTTTTTATCTTTTTTTGCTATTGATGACCACAACTCATGTTGCCAGTGCTCCGGTAGCTTTTTAACATATTTCACATTGGAACTTCTATAACTGTGTGTCAGACTTCACTGCCTGCCCATTACTTTAATCTATGATCTATTAGATCTGTATCCACTCAAACAGTTGTTGCTTAGGCCAGGATGAGCATTAGCCAAGGTGGGGTATAGCTTTCATTTTATACTGCCTTCTGATGGAAGAAAAGTGAAGGATTTCTTTGGACAAATATATCCTGTTAAATTTACACAAGTTCAGGGGAACTAATACTCGGTCTCCTTGGAAACCAGCCTTTTGTAAGGAAATGAATAGCTATCTGTAGCTGCGTTTCTGCATTATCTTGGCATTTCTGGAGTCCTTTGAAAGCCTAAGAAGCTACCTAAAACTTTTACTAAGTAATTTGTTACCTTAAAAGCATTCCTTAGACTGGAAAATTATCCTGAAGAGTGTTTGAATAGTGTGGAAAATTACCTCTCAAACGTTCTAATTAACATAGTTCCTGTGTAGCTAGTTCACTGACACACTGCTTAGATTATTAAGCAAGTCATTTGTCAGTAAAATGTAGAAAGGGATTCACAGAAGGCCAGATGCATATAAAATTAACCCTTCATTCAGTGGCAGCTGTGATACAGGTATGTGCACATGCTAATCACAGTAGATGCAGTCAACTGATGAATAACAGCTCTAGTATACGGAGGAGAAAAATGCCTTTGCTTTTGGAAATCTTCTAAGAATCCAGTGTAAACTGCATGACCTCTACCACTGAGCCATTTGGCTGTCAACAGGTTGAGGAGTACAGCCTGTGCTTTCATTGATGAATCTTTTGTGCCAGAACTGAACACCATCATATGGAAACATGTATGTGTGGGTGGGGCATGCTTACTGAAGTAGGTAGTTGGAAGAAGAAAAAAAAGTGATATTTGCTGAAACCTAGAAGTGTTTTGTCATTTTTGTAGATTAGAACCCAAAGCTGCTCGAGAGAAATTGCATAATGAAAGCAAGGTGCATGTTGTTATCTTTGCACATACGCCTCTTTATTGTTAGTGTTGCAAACTTGCTGTAGCTAAAGACCTGCAAAAGGAGTAATGTACATTAGAGGTGTGCTGTGAGTTCATATTCCTGTGTCTGTAGGTGGTATGACATTTCTCATGCAGCGGAAAACGCAGTCATTATGGGCAGTCACAGATAATCCAAATGCTGGCTTAATCATTGTTAGTAATGGGATTTTTCACTAGGAGGTTGCTTAACTTTGCCAGGTAGTGTTTTGTAATATGTGACTTACTGAACAATTGTAAACATTGTTCTTTGGTTAGAAACAGGTGCCTTTCCCACACTGTG
The DNA here is from genome assembly GCF_019279795.1 of Protopterus annectens. Taxonomy (NCBI): domain Eukaryota; kingdom Metazoa; phylum Chordata; order Ceratodontiformes; family Protopteridae; genus Protopterus; species Protopterus annectens. The sequence goes on from NC_056744.1 coordinate 739,428,322, forward strand.
AAGTAACAGAGAGAGAGAGGGAGAGAGCGAGAGACACTCTGCCATCTAATTGCTCAGAAGAAGGGAAGAGCTACTCAAAGTAATGAAGTGCTCCGTAGACAGATGGAGAGTCTGCAAAAGATGGTTGAAATTAGGTGTACAGTGTATCTAACTGAACTGTGCATATCTGCTCACAACAGATGTTCTTCATGTTTCACTGTTGCAGTCATTACATTTGGGTTATCTGCTTGCAGGTAGCCCTCAGTCGGCCTGATTATCAAAGTCTTGGATCTTCCGTTGGTTGCTGTCCCTTCTTCCAGGTCGTCAGGGGTATAAAACATGCATCCGACGCCATTACATCAGTCTTTCTTGCCGTGCGGTGCCCGAAGCAGAAGCAGTTCGCAAGTGCCGGTTGGCCAACTCCTGAAATTTTCATTGTCGAGTTTCAGAACCAAAGTCTTCAACTAAAGCCAAGTACCCCACTGGAGAAACTTTTTCTTGCTCCTTACCAATGTCAGTAAAAGTTAATAATTGCATTACTTGTGGAAAGCAAATACCTCATAAAGATTTTCATTCGTACTGTATTCCTTGCCTAGGCCCTGACCACGATGTACCTTGTTGTCAGTTTTGTGCTTTATTTAATCAGTGCACTATCCATTGGCGTTATATTTTCGCCTCTAAATATTTCGGTTCTCTGTTTAATTATCCAGAAATGTCATCGGTTAGCCATCCGACTACCGGGATTCCGAAAAAACGCAAAGATAAAGACAGAGGCAGGCCGCCGAGGTCCAAAACTGCTGACGACGCTTCTCCTAAGCCAGTCGCCAGTTTGCCGGTACTCCGTAAGGAGCTTTCGCAGCCTCTGATACCCGCTACGTCTGATTTGCAGGACTCTACTGAGATCCATTCGGAGTCCGGTATGCCGTGAGAGGCTTCAACTATGGAACCTGTGGATGTCTCTACCTTGGATGGGTCTGGAGCCACTGTACAGGCACCGGCTTTTGAGGGTGTATTCAGGCCTACAGACTTGCATATTAAATCGATGCCTCCTTTACTTAGGCCTAAATCTCGATCCATGTCTAAAAAACCGACGCCCAGGCCACATGCTCAGGCCTCTAGGCCTAAAAAACAAATGATAAGAAAGGCTGAAGAACTAATAACTGTAATCAGGGGTAGCCCCCCCCCCCCCTTCTAAGAGGTCTAGGACTGAAGTTGATTATGAATCTTCTGACCAGGATTCTGTTTTTTCTGACTCTTCTGATGATCTGGATTTGCCCTTACCTACTTATGAGGATTCTGATGCAGAGGACTCTGTTCCCTCTGCTTCCCCTCCTGAGGATTTTTCTTTAGGGGGAAACCTTACATACTAAGGGAGCATTTCCACTGAGAAAACCAGGATTTTTCGGATTCAAAAAAGAGGCTTAGGGATTTCCTTCTCCTTCTCTGCATAGGTCTTTAGCTATTCCTCCTGTACTAGACATTGTTGATGATGCTTTCTCGGAATCTAGTTTGGCCCCTGATTCCCTGCCTCCTGCTCCCAGAAAACCTGACAGATACTACAGGGTCCCTGAGTCCCACAAGTTCCTTTTCAAAAATCCTGTTGCAGATCCAGAGACTATTTCACAGGGGCCCAAAGGCATTAAGGCTTCTACTGCTAAAAATCCTACCTCTTCCGATAGAGCCTCCAGAGCGCTGGATAGATGGGGTAAGAAGGTTTGCACTTCTGCACCCTTGGCCATTAGCACCCTAAACTGCCAGTTTCATATGTTAAAATATCAACAGCATGTTATTGGACTGCTTAAACAGAAAATTATGTTGATTCCTGACTGTGTGGAAAATAAAGAATTACAGGATTTAATGCATTCTGCCGAACAAGATGGAAAACATACTTTGCAATGTGGTTTTGGTTAGAGGCCTCTTGCAGGGCTGCTGTTACTGGGCCTGTAATCAGAAGGCATGCTTGGCTTAAGGAGCAATCTTTGCCTGATCATGTTCATGCTAAATTGTTGGATGCTCCTTTAAATCAGGACCGCCTCTTTGGCAACAAGGCTGAGGAAGTTCTTAAAAAGATGGAAGATAAAGCTAAATCTATGCAAACTGTTAAAGATTTTCTACAAGTTCAGCCTACTAGATTTAGTAGGAACTGGCCCTCTAAGAATTGGTCCTTTCCAGCCCCTTCCAGGTCTTCTCAAGCCAAACCCAGACACAGCAAAAGCCCCAGGTTTCAGTCCCAGGGGACTCACAGAACTAATCAGTGGGGGGCCTCCACTTCCAAGTCTGGGAATAATAAGACTCCCCCCTATGGTAAACTGTCTCAATGATTTCCTTTTAAAATTTCCAAGCACTTATCAACTGACTGTCCCTTTGGGGGGAAAGATTGCTCTTCATGCAAAGAACTGGGAACTCATTATCCAGGACAAATGGGTTTTAAATATAGTGTTCCAGGGATACAGATTTCACTTCCACACATTGCCAACACCAAGTGGGTAGCTGGACCTACCCCCAAATCAGTGGGCAGAGGCCCAATAACAAGTACTTCCACTCTTAAGCATGGGGGGTATTCAACTGGTACCAGAAAAGGAAAAGGGACAAGGTTTCTACTCGAGACTTTTCCTGGTACCCAGAAAAGACCATTCATGGCGTCCTATCCTGGGCCTGTCTACTCTAAACACCTTTTTAGAAATTCCAAAATTCAAGATGCTGACTCTTCACCAATTACTTCCTATGCTAGGCAAAGATGCCTGGTTGGCAACACTAGATTTAAAAGAAGCATACCTGCACATCCCAATCAGGGAATCTTGCAGAAGATACCTACACTTCAAAGCAGGCTACACGCACTATCAGTTCTCTGCACCGCCCTTTGGCTTATCTACTGTGGCCAGGGTATTCACAAAGTGCCTAGCTCCAGTTATTGCATTTTGCAGGCAAAGAAATATTCAAATATACCCATACCTGGACGATTGTCTAATTTAGGCAGAAAGCCAGGACATACTTTTGAATCATCTGGCCTTTGTAAAAAGGGTTCTAACTTGTCTGGGGTACACCATAAACAAAAGAAATCACACCTGGTACCCTGTCAACAAATTATATTCCTGTGAGCAAGATTGAATACAACTTCCCAGATGGCTTACCTCACGCCAGAAAAGCAAATTCATTTGACAACCTACTTTAAAGAAGTGGCCACAAAAACCCTGCTGTCTGCAACATAAATACTGCGATCCTTGGGGGTTCATGGCCTCCTGCACTCTTCTAATTCCATATGCAAGACTGCATATGAGGAAACTACAGTGGTATCTAAAAAGCCTATGGTGTCAACATTCTCAAGACCTAGAAACAATGATTCCTATCATACCTTGCCTACACCTAGAGTTCCTTTGGTGGGCAGAGGCCTGCCACCAAAACAAGGGACTACCTTTCACACCACCCCCTGCCGCCCAAACCCTAACAACAGATGCATCAGACTATGCATGGGGGGCTCACCTGGCAGGGAAGTGCATTCAGGACAGGTGGAACCCAAGTCAAATGCACCTGCATATCAATCATAAAGAAATGTTAGCTGTACAGAATGCTCTGACAGCCTTCAAGGACCACATTCTTCCAGGACAATTAATAGAAAGACGGACAACACCACTGTTATGTTGTACATAAACAAGCAGGGGGGTACACATTCTTACCCCCTCTGCAGACTAGCCATGGCATTGTGGAACACAGCCTTGAGCTACCAAGTGCACCTACAAGCTCAATTCCTGCCAGGAAAATTAAATACACTGGCAGACGGACTAAGCAGAAATCTCATGGACCCACATGAGTGGAAACTGGAACCAAGGATTTTCAACATGTTGAAAAGCAAATGGGGGAGCCAAGATATAGACCTGTTTGCCTCTCCCAAGAACTACCAATTGGACAAATTTTGCACAAGGACTCCCCACAAACAAGCCTGGAACGTGGATGCTCTGTCCTTCAGCTGGAAAAACCTGTCAGTCTATGCCTTTCCCCACTCTGCCTCTGCTCTCCAAAGTACTACTAAAAATCAAACGGGACAAACCAAGGATGATTTTGATTGCTCCAGACTGGCCACGCCAACACTGGTACCCCCTCCTGCGCAGTGTTTCACAGTCATCTCCATGGCACCTGCCTCAGACTCCCTCCCTGCTGTCTCAGCAAGAGAACCAGATTCTGCACCTCAACTTCCAACACTGTACCTTGCAGCCTGGATAATTACCTAATCTCTTCTTTACCATCCCTCAGCAAACCTGTGATGGATATCATTTTAGAGGCAAGGAGGCCTAGTACTAGAAAATCTTATGCTGAAAAATGGAAAAGATTCTGTGCCTGGAACCAATTTCAAGGCATGAGCACAGCAGCGCCCAATTTACCTCAGATTTTACAATACTTAACTGAGATGCTTCACAAGGGCCTGTCTTTTTCCTCCATTAAAATCCACGCCTCAGCCATTGCAGCTCATTATGACATAGAACCTCCCCTCTTCTCTCATCCACTGCTCAAGCAGTTCCTCAGAGGGGCCAAAAATTTGAGACCACCCAGGAGAGCTACAACCCCAGCCTGGGACCTTAACTTTGTCTTGGAGAAACTCACTCTACCTCCTTTCAAGCCAGCTGCTACTGCAGACTTAAAATTTATTTCTTGGAAAACAGCTTTCCTTTTAGCAATCACTTCAGCTAGAAGGGTATCTGAATTACAGGCCCTTATGGCAGTGGAGCCTTTCATCATCTTTCATGCGGACAGGGTGTCCCTCAGAACCAATCCTTCCTTCATACCCAAGGTCCAGTGTGACTCTTAATCAGTCCATTCATTTGCCAACCTTCTTTCTCAATCCACAGAATAAAAGGGAACGGATAGTGCATTCCTTAGATGTGCACAGACAACTTAGATTCTACTTGGACAGGACTAAACCTCAAAGGAAATCTGAACAACTGCTGGTGGCATTTGCTGCAGGGGCAGAGGGAAAGGCTATTTCAAAGCAAACCATTTCTAAATGGATAAGCCATTGCATTTATTTCTGCTATAAGCACCATGGAAAAGCTATCCCCCAGGGGATCAGACCTCACTCCACCAGGGCTTCATCTACCTCTACAGCCTTTCTCAGAGGCATCACTACCAGGGACATCCTAGAAGCTGCTACCTGGAGTTCTGTACATACTTTCACTAAGCATTATTATTTGCCAATTATCTCTAAATCCAGAGCTGGCTTTGCCACTGCAGTCTTGCATGTTATTATAGCGGGCCCTAATGCTGTCTGAATTCCTCCTCCCAAGCATAGTGTTGGGAATCTACCCAAATGTAATGACTGCAACAGTGAAACACGAAGAACATAAACTCAAAGAACATAGTACAGTTGTGTACACTTACCATAAATGTAGATGTTCGAGTGTATTCACTGTTACAGTCCTGGTTACCCTCCCTCCAGCCCCCTAACTTCTTTTCGCTATACCTCTACTTTCCTTTACTATGCTTAAAAGCCTTTTTGGCATATTTGCTTTTTTTTGTTGGAGGTATATCTTTGTGCTTTTATGTTTAATTGCTTCCCATTAGGGGGGCACCTGATATCTGAGGCAAGAAAAACTGATTTAATGGTATCAGCTGCATGTTGTATACCCATGACGACGTGACGTCATGGAAGAAGGGACAGCAACCGACGCAGGACCCAAGACTTTGTTAATCAAGCCAACTGAGGGCTACCTGCAAGCAGATATCCCAAATGTAATGACTGCAACAGTGAATACACTTGAACATCTACATTTATGGTAAGTGTACACAACTGTACTTTATACTGTACAAGACAGATATTGCAAGCGTGCTACACTGACGATATCAATCTGAATGAAACAGGTCTGTCTTGAGTTGTGGATAGAGTGTTCCTCTTTAAATTGTGTAAACACTAGAGAAAGAGGGATGAAAGAGTAAACAGATAAAGTTCTGAACAGACAGGGGAGAGGAATGCACAGAAAAGCATCTGCTAGAAGTCAACGATAAGGGCTATAATAAGAGTATTAATTTACAGGATTTGTGGTTTCATGCCTTTCTGTTTAGGTTTTGGCTGTCATTTTATTTGCCATTGGTACTAGTTGCATGCGTTATGAAATAGGGAAATGGGACAAAAGTAATGAGTAAGCAGTAAGATGCACTAAATAAAATGAAAATGAAGCGCAGAGAGACGGAAAATAATTGCTGAATAGCTTTCTAAGCCTTTATATTTCATATCTTGGGATCTGAAAAAAAATGCAATTTAATCGCACAGAAAACAAAGATATGAAAGAACTCTTAGAGATAATCTGTTATTACTATACAGGATAATGTGGCAGCAAAGATTGTCCAAACCAATATTCAAGATAAGAAACCTCAGTCCAAGGAAAATAGGAATAAGTATAAGGAAGTACTCGATCCTTTTATGGCCCATTAAAAGGCACTTTATGCAGTGTCACATTATTTAGATTAGAAGAAAGTTATATACTTCATTGCCAGATTAAGCCTACCTCAGACGAGTGAAGATCGATATGTTACACAGTGGAAAGAGTAAATCACAGAGACAGCTTCCTGCAGACTTGTAAAAACTGTTCAGACACAGGGACGCTGACTGTATTAATTATAATTAATATAAAGTAATGTCAACTGAAGGACAGCTACTGAAAAAATGTTTCTTGACATTTCATGATGGTCACTCCTGTGTCTCCAAGTGGTTTTTAATTAAGACTGTTGCTTCCCTTAATTCATTTTATATTTCCACAATTCTGATGTTTTCATTCATTTTCCTGTTTCCACTGATTTGGAACTACAGCTGTTATCCTGTCTGAATAATCCTTGTGACAATAGTAATTTATAATAATGCCTTTTGAGTTATGTTTAACTTTTTCACAGTTTTATGAACCTAACTTTCTTGATTTTGCAAAAATAATTTAATAAGTAAATACATTAATCTGCACTATCTGTCTCCTAATGCAGAAGTTCCAAACCGCTAAAAGACTCAAAAGCTGTTCACAGTGATTTTATTTTCATTAAATGTTGCTCACTTATTGTGGGTTTCTGTAGGCTACACTACCAAGCACTTAAACTTTACAAGAGATGTCTACAGTCAAGCCCCATTTTCAGCTAATTTTGAGGACCCTGGGACCTGCTTTTGGTAATATTACTTAGGACTGCTGTTTTGTTTTGCCCTTGTTGAGAGAAAATGTATTTGGCACAATTCTGAATATGTAAGGCCTTTAAGGTTCCCCTCTGCATGTGTTTTAATTGGCTGTTTAAATGTATGTGGTACTGGAATGTGGCTGGGTCTTCATACCTCTCAACCTTAGAAATCTGGACAATGCCAGAAATAGTAGTGGGGACAAAACCCCCAAAATAAAGACAGATTTTAAATATTGCTCCTATAAACTTAGAACGTTGTTAGAATAACAGGCTTTGCATTATTATGTATTCTTCTGAAGCATATGAAGTCTGAAACTCAACTATCATTATTTAGTGACTTCAATCCTCAGTGATTTGTCAGAAAACTGCAAATTGTATAAGTAATGGACCAAAAATATGAGGTGAAAATCTGGACAGTTGAGTAGTATTTCACTCTTGCTTTCATTTGTGTTGAAATGTTGTAGGTGGTGATTTCAAGTGTCTCAGCAAGTGATGACCCTCTACAATCATGCCTATTTTTCAGATAGGACCAGATTACTGCCAGTGGGTGCCCCCCCACACACACACACACACTCTAGGGAGCCCAATTCAGCTGAAACTTTTCCTTTATTCCCACAACAAGTTAACAGCAATCATTTAGTGTACTGATTAAAACCATGACCCTGTGTGTGTAATTATTTTTTGTCTTTACTGAAATTTGATATACAAGAACAAACACATTAACATACAACAAGTAACTGTTTGCACAAGTGTCTATATCTGTTCTTGCTATTTACATCACTAAAACAGCCATGAACTGATCATAGAATATAGATTGCTGTTTTTGTTAATGAGTTCAGGTTTATCTACTAATGATATTCAGTGCTTTAGTCATCTTGAAGAGTAGACATTTCTTTATGACACACAGCAGTGTCAGTGTTTATAAATTCTGTAAATAATAGTATAATTTCATTTTCTAATTCTTTGTAGTTATTTTCCTATTGTCAATAAGCTCCAGAGAAGTAGGAGTCGAGACTCTGGTACACATCCAGGAATTTGAGCATTATACAGCACTGAAGGTTCATGTGTATATTTGTGTATATTATTTCGCTTTGGACAATAAATTTGTTTTTATCCATTCGTGTTTGGTGGTCCTTCCAGAGTGCCTTATTGTTGCATCACTGAATGTTTAGTTAATATGAATTTATCAGACCACAATGCTTGCAAGAGTCTAATTTTTCTGTAGATGGATTATGAAGATTATCTAACAAGTGTGCTTCTAGAAAGCAGATTTTGGCAAAGGAGTTTCTTTTACAGTGCCTTTTCTGCGTACAGGATTAGCAACACGGGCTCATTTTTTAGCAGTATGTGATTTTTTAAAAATAAAACATTACAGTTTCAGGCTAAAAATGTGAAGGTCTGCCTAGCAAAAATAAATTTAAGGCTGTAGTGCTGGCGGCCTATACACTGGGAGACCCTTCCCGTAATAACCTGAAACCCAGGTGCGTAGAAAAAGAGAGAGCAAAAAGTGGTTAGCCATGAAAAAGAATGTTAACAGGGAGCAAAGAGGTCCTGGTGATCCCACCAGTCCTACCAAGGCTTGCAGGCATTGAACCAAAACTTATTCCACCATATGGACCCCCCCCCCCCCCCAATCCAGTATCTGTTTTTTGGATTTTCTCCTATTCTGATCTTCCTGGCTACAGACAGTGGGACTATACCATCTGCTGCTGCACAGACTTCATTATAAGTGTCAGAGATTTCTAGGCTAGATGCTGATTCTGTGGTGCTCATGACGAGATGTCCACCTCTCCTGAATCTCCTTAGCTCCACCAGAGTTTTGCAAAATTTTTGATATGCCTAGCATTCTAATTAAAGGTGGAAAAGAGACCAACCTTTTTGAAAGGTTTGCTTGTAAAGTTCCACTCAGCTCAACAGGGATGGTTTTCATGATTCAAGATATCCCAGATGTCCTTCCATATCACTGTTGCAGTATTCTTTACAGTAGGGATCCCCTGCCAAGAGTAGCCTGGCATCCAAACAGTATACAAAAGCTTTAGGCTGTAATGGGCACACTATATGTCACACGTATGCTCTCTACACATGGTGTAGGGCATAAACCTGACGCCCAGATGTGCTATTCTCAGGACTTTTTTGGCACCATTCCGAACGCCATCTTCAGTTGTCGGTCGGAACGCTCGTTTATCTGCTGGTTTCTATGACTGCAGATGAGTGCCCCATTGGGATTTTTTTTAATTCATTATCTTAGTTCGCCTTGTTTCTGGTTATTGGGTTTCATGACATCCAGAAAGGGAAAATGCCAGTCCAGGCGACAGATTCTCCATAAAGATCATCAAAAGCAATGTTTGTTCTGTTTTAGGTGTTTCCCATGATCATTGTTGCATTTTAACATTTCACCTTAAATGAAGACAAGACACTTCTTCCTCTCTTTCAGTGGTATTTATTACACACGTCTGGGAGCCTCATGGAAAGTACCAGGAAGACTTTCCGAACAAAGGAATGCATAAGCTTATATACTGGTGATACTGCTGACAGTACAAAAATATAAACTAGACCAATTAAATTAGTACAAAAGACAATTAACCAATCAGTGGTTTACCCATAGGCTTAAAGCAGTTCACATTACTACATCTCTAGGCAGAGAAAGAAAATCGGATACACTTCCATATAAGGCACATTTCCTGCTTTCAAGCAGGCTCCTGTTTTTCAGTACTTTTTCACTATTCACAGTTTACTCAGAGTTCGCAGTACAAAGTTCATCTCAATGCATACAGATTGTCACATACTCAGTTTCCTTAAGCACATACTTTGGCCATTCATATTCTACACCATACATCTTGTGAGATTTGTCAGTCCTTTGTCCCTAAGGCATTGCAAAGTTGACTTTCTTCACTTGCGATTTACTTAGGGGAACCAATGACTTAAGCTGTTCGCTAAGGATACCATGGAAGGATCTTCCCAGTCAGAGGATCATTTGTCTGCGAAGACAAAGGGCAAGAAAGCTCAGTCTGATTCTTCAGCTGTACCATATCCACCAGACCTCTGTCTTGAGGATTGTCCAGTTTCTCCATCGGATTCTTCTGCCATGACTGCTTCTGAGGCTGGCATGAATCTGATGGCACGTGCATCCATAGAGGTTTTACAGACTTTGCTTTGGATGCATCGGGGGAACTGTGGCTGGTTATTACTGAAGGACCTAGGGGGTGTTCCTCAAATTTTAGTGAAAGAAGAAGTTCCAACTACCATATTATTAAGTGCCATCAGGGTTCAACTACCATATTATTAAGTGCCATCGGGGTTCAAAGCCTCCAAAATATTTCAAGGCTAATGACCCACTGAAAAAGAAGCAGAAAACTTAAACATATTTCACCTACTCCAAAAGATCCTCTTAATGAATGTCAAAACTTCACTCAAGGCCTGTTTGATACCCTTATGGCTCTTAAGCCTCCACAGGTTGTTTGTGTTCCTGCACTTCCCTGGTGTTCTACCCCTCTTATGAGACCAGGGGAACAGGATTCTTCTGAGGAGGATGCTTCTGATTCTGATGAAGAGTCACTTACCTATTCGTCTCAGATTTCTTTGTCACTTGACTATGGTTCTCAGGAAGAAAAGTCCATCAGTCTTGTGTCTCCTTTTGAGGAGATTTCCTTTGATAATACTTTTCCAGAATGATGGAATTTTTTTAAATTGGACTGTCAGGTGTCTGATTCTCAGAAGAGGTACTATGAGCTTCTACAAATGGAGTCTCCTAGGCCCTCTGCTGTTCCTCCTGTTCTTACTGCCTTGATGAATACTTTTTCCACTGCTTCTCAGGCTCCTGATTCCCACCCCCTGCTCCCAAGAAACCTGATAGGTTTTTTGAAGTGCCTGAGGATTCCAAGTTTCTTCATAAGTGTCCCTCTGCTGATCCCTCTGTGGTGTCAGTTGCTTCTGATAAGCCCTCCAAATTGTTGCTTTCCGCTAAGTTGTTGCTGTCTGATAAGGATGGCAGAGCCATGGAGAGGCTGGTTAAGTAGGTGTATACTTCTGCTGCCCTAGCCTTTAGATCTGTTAACGATCAGGCACATATGACTAGTACATTTTGAATCTTCTCCCTCGGGACTGTCAGACTATTTCAGATCTCCCTGATTCTGACTGGAAAGCTTATGCTGTTGCTTTGTTAGGGACATCCTTCCAAGTAGCTCACCACTGCATTAAATGTAGCTGTGATTCAGCTGATGCTTCCTCTAAGATTGCTGCTTTTGGTTCTGTTTTGAGGAGTTATTCCTGGCTTATATTTTAGCCTTTGCCTGATGATATGAAGGCTAAATTGATGAATGCACCTCTGGATAATGAGCATTTCTTTGGTGCTGGTTCTGCTGCTACTGCGGAGCTGTTTAAGCCTCTGCAAGAAAATGGCAAGGCCTTAAAGGAGTTGAAGCATATTTTTGTTTCCCATGTGCCCAAGTTTCATAGAATTGTCCTAATAAGCCTGCCTTTGTCTGTAGATAGTCTCTCCCTCCCCCCAAGGATAAAAAAGGTGGTAGAAGGGCTCCCCCTGCTAAGGCTATTCAGACTCCTACTCAGAAGCCTCCTTTTCCTAACAAACTAGGTTCTGTCTGACAGTCCTTGCCCTGTTCTTCTCAGTCACCTCTTTCTCTTCATCTCTTTCTGTCCCTTCCTGTTTGGCTAAAGATCACTCAAGACTCCTGGGTTCTTTCCATAATTTGCTAAAGTTATTATATGGTTTGAAAATCTCTTCCCCCTTTTCTGGATATTCCTCAGTCTCCCCAGGAATAACTGCCCTTTTATCCAAAGGTACTTCTGGCCCTGTTGGCTCAGGGAACTATTCAGGAAGTTCCAGTTCCTCAAAAGGGGAAGGGGTTTTATTCCAGAATGTTTTTGGTCCCCAGGAAAGAGGGTATCCGGAGACCCATTCTACCCATCAACTAAACACCATTTTTTTATGTTTGTCTGTTGCTTCCTGACATTTTCAGTTCTCTGTTTTGCCCTTTGGCCTCTCTGCTGTCCCAAGGGTCTTCACCAAATGCCTCCATCCTGTGTTTGTTTTCTTTCTGCAGGTTAAAGGGGATACACGTCTTCCCCTACCTGGAAGACCTGCTGATTCAAGCTTCTTCTCTAGAAGTATTACTTCAGCATCTACATTTTGCAATTCTTCTCCTGCAAATCCTGGGGTTTACTATACATTTCAAGCAGTCTTTCCTGATTTCTTCTCAGGATCATATTTTTCTGGGATGCAGAATCCAGACTGTTCCAGTGTTGGCATCTCTGCCTCCTCCCAAGGCCTTACATCTCATTGCTTTCTTTCAATTCCTTCTTCCTCTGGCTTCAATCACAGCCAGGGTATTTCTGACACCTCTGGGTTATGTGGCTTCCACCATCCCTATGTCCAAGCTCCACATGAGAAAGCTTCAGTGGTCTCTAAAGTCAGTTTGGCTTCAACATTATCATCCTTTACATTTTCTCATTCCTCTTATTCTATGCCTCAAGGTGGAACTTCAGTGGTGGATTCATCAGTTAACCCTCAACCCAGGGCTTCCTTTTCAACCTCCACTCCCCTCTCAGGAACTTTTTACAAATGCCTCAGATGGGAGATGAGGGGTCTCCATTGGCTATCTGAAGGGGCAAGGCCTTTGGTCACCTCAACAAAAGAATGATAACATCAGTTTCAGAGATGAGAGTGCTTTTGCTGGCTCTTCAGGCCTTCCATTCTGTATTCCTTCCAGGGCCCCTCAAGAGTCTCACAGACAATACCACAGTGATGTGGTATATCAACAAGCAAGGGAAGGGGGGACAAGGTCTTATCTCCTTTGCAGACTAGCCCTTCAGGTTTGAGAGCTAGCTAATCGGTATCAGTTGACCCTTCAGGCAGTTTACATTCTCTCAGATCAGAACATAATGACAGATTCTCTGAGCCAGTCCGCAACACCATCCCACAAGTGGATGCTTCACAGGGATGTGTTTCTGTACATTGTCCACCAATGGAGTATTCCTGCCTCCCCTCTGAACAAACATCTTCCTCTATTTTGTGCCAGAGCCCCATGTCCTCTGGTCTGGAAGGTGAATGTTCTCTCTTTTTTTCTTGGATGTGGATGTTTCTTTATAAGATAAAACAGGATGCTCAAAATCTTGCTGGTGACTCCCTTTTGGTCCAGACAGCATTGGTTCCCTCTTCTGCATCTTGCCAAGGGCAGTCATCACAAGTTACCTCACAGGGTGGAGCTACTCACACAAGACAAGAGGTCTCTCATTCATCCCCATCTGTCCACTCTTCAACTGACATTATGGGTAATAGGGTTTTGATCTCCTATAGACACCTTTTTTCTGAGGACATGCTTCGGTTCCTGCAGGAGGCCAGAAAACCCACAACTAGGAAGTCTTACTTATTCAAATAGAAGGGATTTTCTTGGGGTCTTTTTTCATAACCTGGATCCATGTTCTGTGGTTATTCTTTGGTTCAGTTACATATTGAAAGCACGAAAGTTACAAAGTGCGAACGCTCAGATGAGCGAAAATGCCACAAATCGAAGTTTGTTTTTTTTCATTGCAGTACAGTGAAGATCGGAATATTTGCCCTTTCTTCACTGTAGTGCGATCTCGCCCCCCACAATAACGTTTTCGATTTATGGCATTTTCGCTCATCTGAGCGTTCACACTTTGTAACTTTCGTGTTTTCAATAGGTATCCCTTTGGTTCTTATTATTTGTGTGAATTGCTCAATGCTGGGTTGGCATATTTTTCTGTTAAGGCCCACCTTTCAGCTATCTCTGCTTGTCTGCCTTTGACTCCTCCTTTAGCCTCTAGATTTTAGGCCAAGCAGTTTCTTAATGGCATCCTTCACATAAGACCTCCCAGGAGGCCTGTCTCTCCTTACTGGGACCATAATTTTGCTTTAGAAAAAATGACTCGGGCTCCTTTTGCGACTGCTGCTTCAGCTTTCCTTACAGCATTATTCTTGGACGACTGTTCTTCTTTTGGCCCTTAGTTCTGCCAGACAGGTGTCTGAGCTTTAATCTTTATGGCTATTCCTCCTTTTTCAGTTTTCCATAAGGACAGGGTGTCTCTTCGTACTAATCCTTCTTTTATGCCCAAGGTGGTTAATGAGTTGTCTCGTAATCAGTCTATTGATTTGTCCACTTTTTTCCCTTCTCTGCAGTCTGCTAGTGAGAAGGTTTTGCACACCTTGGATTTGTATAGACAACTCTGATATTATTTGAATAAGACTAACACTTTTCATAAATCTGAACAGCTTTTTGTTTCTCTTCATCCTAAGTTTGGCTGTTTCCAAGCAATCCATTTCTTCTTGGATATCTAAAGTAATTTCTTTTTTGCTGTTCTTTTCATGGGAAGAGCCTTCCTTCTTCTTCTGTTAAGACTCATTCTACTAAGCCTTCCATATCACTGTTGCAGTATTCTTTACAGTAGGGATCCTCTGCCAAGGATAGCCCGACATCCAGCCAGTATACAAAAGCCTTTAGGATGTAATGGGCATGCTGTATGTTACACATGACTGTGGCTTCTTCTGATGCTTTTTTCCAGGGGTTGGATGATAATTCTATGCTTGAGGCAGTTACCTGGATTAATGTGCATATCTTTTTCAAGCACTATAAGTTGGATGTCATTTCCAGTTTTGCTAAGGCCATTCTCCATGGTTCCTACAGGGCTCTGCTGGTCCTTCCTCCTCCATGTCTTCTTCCTGAGCTATTGCACTCTCCCTATTGTAAAAAATACTGCATCAGTGCTATGGAAGATCATAGTATAGTTGTGTAAAATCTAAAATCTTACCATAGCCGTAGATGTTCTTCTCTTCACTGTTGCAGTATTTGCTCCCTCCCTCCGATCCTTTTTTCTTCTGGATGTGCTTGTTACCTATAGGTATCTTTGGAATATCACTGCTACTGGAGCTTTTCAGTTTTGAGAATGGTACTTCTGGACATCACCTTCATGCCCTACGCCATGTGTGGGGAGCATACGTGTGATGTACATACTACCCATTGCAACCTAAAAGCTTCTATAGTCTAGCCAGAGGTCAGGCTACCCTTGTCAGGGAATCCCTGTTGTAAAGAATACCACAACAGTGAAGAGAAGGATATCTACTGTTGTGATAAGATTTTACACAACTGTACTTTATTCTTGGATAAGACAACATTTACAGAGGAATACTTGTTGGTTTGGCAGATGGTAACCCCTGCTCCATGTTGGGAGTCCCCCCAAGTAGAGAGGAGGAAATTACCTTCACCAATAGTTTCCATCTCTGAATTGGGCAGAAAGGACTTGGGCTAGTCTTCCCAGTTTTCTTCACCTTTGGTCTACAGTATGGATTGTGCATGGAAACATTTTCTTCAGGTTCCCTTCCACATACAAAGTTTCCTATGAGAAAACTTTGCATCTTTTGAGGGAGTAGTTCAGATGAGGCTTCAGAAATGTCTGAGTCCAAAAAGTGTTACTCCTAAATCTTCTGGGCATGGAGCAACCAAAACCTGTGGAGACACCCCATCTTCCAAGTGAGTCAGTGTGTATGAGGCTAGTTTTAAAAAAATTGACATTTTCTCTAGGATACAAGAAGCCTATACGTATCACTTTAAAAACACAGTACTAGACCTGTCAATCTCATTTATGTAGAAGATGCTGGAGAGATTAAGCTGGCACCAAAACTCTGTATACTTCCTAATGAGAAGGAGAGTAGAACGTGCATACTTTTTTCCACATTGGTTAGTGTGATTTAATTACCATACTAGGGTGGGGAAGTCTTTAAAAGAAAGTGTATGCAGATTGACTCAAATTGCTTTTAAAATGTGGTTATGATGCAGTGGACACTTTTATAACAAAGGAGCAGCAGCTGGGAATCAAAAGACATACCTGATTAAGTCTTCATCTCCGAAGTGTAGCTGGCTTTTGTAGTTCCTGGGGCTGATCTCAGTACTGGCTCCCTATCTCCCCAGCTTTTAATTTGAAAAAAAGCTCTACTTCATGCACTGGCATGCTTACCAGGTAGCCAGATGCATGCCCCCTCCCTCCTACCCCAGCTCTTCAATGAAAGAGCAAAAAATAAAATAAAATAATAGTAGTCTGCAGTATGGTAGATGGTGCTCATGAAATGGAGGAGCCAGTCAGCTAATGTTTCAGTGTCCTACTCCTGCTCCACCTCAGCTGAGGGGAAGTTGAGGGGAAGTTAAAAAAAAAAAAAAAAAGTCCATGAGCAGGTACCTGGGGCCTCTGAAATGCAGAAGCCAATCATGTCCCATTTGTGCCCCCTTGCCCATTGAGTTTACATAGAAAGAAAGACATTTTTTTCCTTTTAAACAATAACAAACTGCTTGCATCAGTGTACACCCCACAAAGAATGCTATACCACTCAGGATTTCGTTTTTTTTTTTTTTTTTACTATAGCAAACTACGTACTGTAAAATGTAGTAAACAGTTGCTACAGTTTATGCCCCATATGGAGCACTATAGTACTCAGATTTTAGTTAAAAAGAAAACGAACCTTTTTTCTTTTAAGATGTAGCAAACTGCTTGCTAAAGTTTGGTTCAAGATTAGACCACACAGGGAGCAGTACAGCACTTTTAGAGGTGGTATGCACTAAACATAACAGCGATCAGGATCGGGTGGCCGATTTTATCTCTTAACACTTTATACCCGGGGCAGTTGCACCCATCCTCCTGCCCTAGGTATGCTACTGCTTCAACCTATTGTAGAGAATGTGCAGGACCATCTACTGGATGTACCCATACTTAAGGACTTGCTTTTTTGACCCTTCCTAACAGTAGCTTTTCAAAAAAAAATTGGAAGAGAAGGGCAAAACTATAAAATTTGTAAAACAGTTATTTCACTTGCTCATTCCAAGATATACATTCAGAATTGTGTAGCTAGACACTGACCCTTTTACATGATACAAAGCAGAGCAGAGCACTTCAGACAAGGAAAGACCTTTGAGAAGGAATAGCCTAGAGATCTGATGGGGTAGAGGTAGGCAGCAAGGCAGGGGGTTGAAAGTCCCCCCAGCAAAGTAGTAGCCAATATTGGCTTTGTTGCTGACACTTTTCCCTTTCATTCCTTTCTTCCAGTCCTTTTCCAATGACTTAAGAGGGTGTAGGCTTTACACTTCACAAACAACTCAAAATTGATACAGTACGACTACTGATAAGTGTGGGTGCTTTTCTCCCTTTCTAGGAATGCCTCCTGTTTCTCAGTATTGGCTCCATCAATTTTATTTGTTAGAACGTTAATACGTACAGGAGTTCACAGGTAGTTTCTAGGAATGCAGTCCAGAAGGCCAACTGTCTTGATTAATGTCACACAGTATGCAAATGAAGGTAGAAAGATTCAAACCCTGTACCCTTTACGGATGAAGAAGGTCATTAACAAGTCAGAGCTTTATTCCTCTGCTCCAGCTGTCAGTGATTCATGGTAAGGTATTTTATTGTGGACTTTTCATAGACCCAAATAAAGGTAACCAGATGCTAGTCATCCTGGATCTGTTGAGGTTAAATTAATTCCAAAGGGTAATCCAGTTCAGTATGCTGACTTTTAATTTCTTTTACTTCTGTTGATCCCAAAAGCATTTTTGGTCACGTCAGAACTGAAGGAGGCATACTTTCACATTACCATCCAAAAGATCATAGGCAGTGCCAGCAATTCAGAGTGGGTCAGAGCCACATGCAGTTTTCTTAAATACCATTTGGCGTGTCCACAGTCCTCATGATGTTCATAAAATGTCTGGCCGCATTGCTTACCTACCTGAGGATTTGGTGCATTACTCTTCTCCTACCTGGGTGACTGATTCAGTCACTGTCAGCAGCATGAGGATTTGGTGCATTACTCTTCTCCTACCTGAGTGACTGATTTAGTCACTGTCAGCAGCATGAGGATTTGGTGCATTACTCTTCTCCTACCTGAGTGACTGATTCAGTCACTGTCAGCAACATGAGGATTTGGTGCATTGCTCTTCTCCTACCTGGGTGACTGTTTCAGTCACTGTCAGCAGGAGGATTCCAAAAGTCACTGAAATTTTCAGCTCACTGTTTGACTAACGGACGTCTTTTACCTACCAAAGTCAGGCCTAGTTTCAGAGAGAGAGAAGTCAAAACTTTCCTGCGATCCTTATTGGGTACAGATAAGGGATGACTTTACCTCTCAAAGGATTAAATATTATTTTATGGATCTGGGGTAACAACCAGATGACTTCTCAGGGCCCTTGGGCACACATTTTCTTTCACTCTGATGATCTTCTTAGTAAGACTGTACATGAAAAAAATCCCGTGCTTCTTCAGGAGCATACAGCAGCTGCACTGTCTTTGTAGTGTGCGATTACTCTTATCCCTTCCAACAGAAAAGAGTATTTTTGCTAGACACAATGAATAGAGCACAGTCACAACAGCGTAAACACCCTTACCATGGATGCCTCAGACTTTGCCTTGGAGGCACATTTATTGCAGCTGAAAAGTCCAGAGAACATGAACAGAACTGTGCTATACAAGCATATCAGTCTGAACTAAATGGAGGCCTTTGTTTCAGTCCTTAGAACATTCAGTATTGTTAAGGAAAAAACATTAAGATTTGATAAGCAAACAAACAATTTTTTAACAGCATGTGTGCATACTTGCAGTGATGTATAGAGCTAACTTCACAAATGGGATTGCATCTCCAGGCCTCTTACATCTTCTCATCCAAGAACATTGTTGTGAACAAATTAAGTAGGGCTATACTTGGCAGCCATGAGTTAAAGATGGGCCACACAGTTTTTCCTTCATTCACAAAACAACACAATCTCCCATGGCTGGACCTGGAAGTTATTTTCTGGGTTTTTATGAAAAAAAAAAAAAACACATGGGCTGTGAGTGCTTTTGATGTGGTTAGGAAGGGGCCTGCTACCTTTGATACCAAGATGCTGTAGAAAATCAAAGTGGACTAGACCAAAGTCCTTTGGGTAGCTCCCTACGGCCATCAGCAAAGACAGCCATTGTTTGTCGTAGATATTGCAAATGGCAAGAGAGGGTCCTCTCTTCTTTCGCCTCTCATTTCTCTGCAGCATAAATTCCCTGTTAGGATTCTGATGACTTTGTGTTACGTTATCCAGTGAGCATTTTGAGTGATACAATCCCATGTGTCACCTTTGCAGATAATTGCGGAGACAAGGTTATAGATTTTGGAAATAACCTTTTCCATTCTAGTAAAATATACAAAATTACTCATTTTGTATTTTTATAGGGAAGCTTATATAGCAGCTGACATTTTTCTTGCATGATTTCTCCTGCATGTTAGTAATAAATCACTCTGCTAGACCAATTAGACATGTAATACTATAAGTAGTTTCATTTTAACAGTGAAGCCTTTTTGTAAGCAACAGCCCTCAGGAGGCCTCTCATTGCAATTTCTGTGCTATCCTGTGAGAGCATTTGTGGCTTGGGTAATGTTCTCATAATTCTATGCCTGAGTTTTCCCCAATCTGTGAGACATATTGAATGATGATAAAACATTCAGTTAAGCTGTATAGATGTTTGACATAAATTAAGCTGTGAAAGGTTTGGTTTCTTTGCAAATGTCAGATTTCTTAATGAATGACTGAGTTGTACTAAAAAACAAAAGTGACTGCTAATCTATTATGTTCTTGCTTCAAGAAAAATGGCCTACCTATGATTTTTTTTTTCAATTTTTGTGTGTGTGTGTGGTCTAAGGAGCATTAGGTTACTTGTAATTGTACGTATCTTCAAAAGGTACAAATACACTTCCATAAAAAATGAGCAGCTGAAAGTAATTGTAAACATTTGAAAAACAATGTTTGCCATGTGGGGTTAACCCCTCCACATCTTTAACACAATTACACTTTGTTAATAAAACTGTTAATAAACCTATGTTATTCAGTTAGAGAAGAGAATGCAAATATAAACATCTCACATTTGCCAGGTTAGTCAAAGATCTTGCTGGGGATATAAAAATGTGCATGTAAGAACAAGCAGTCATAAACGTACTGCACCAATGTCATGCTTTGTGTGGTATTTGAAGCCCAGGGTGTTGCAGACAGGCACTATATAAAATACATGACACTGAAAGATGCTACTGGACTTCAGACAGCATTTGAAAAACATTAGAAGGATGTTTGCAAAACATGTGGATAGCTTTCTATGATTTACTTTGAGCACATGTAGAAATAAATGTACTAGTTATGAAATAGTATAGAAGAAAAAAATCAACTTGCATGATGTTTGCAGTAATGTCAAGAAAACAGTGCTAGTTTATTTGTAGCATTGATATGAAAAGAGTTGACAACAGTTACATTTATAAATGTTAAATGTGTACAGAAACTAAATGATTGTACAGTAGGTTTCAGACCTCAGACTTCAAGGCTGAAGCTTTAGAACAATCCTGTCCCTGTCTGCCATTTCTTAGTCTAAACGATTAGTTCAGTTTGAACATTGTTGTTATATAAGAACTGCATCTTGGTTGTATTTTGTACACAATGTTCTATGCATCCTTTTAGTTCTAAATTGATGGGATGTGTCCTTTTCATATGTCAACACATTAGAGCTACAGGAAGCAGGCAAGTCTTGTCACTTGGTATTCTGACTGCCTTGGCAATGCCAAACATAAAACAAACAACGTCTTACTTTTTTTATCGTTCTTGTCTTATGTTATAATACAGAAAGACAATGTTTAAAGTTTCTTGTCAGCTTTTCAAATATTCTTTTTAATGAGAAGTTAATTGAAAGTTGAGGAAACTTTTCATAATGTTTACGTTAGTGCATACTTTTTAATTCAGTTTAGATTTAAACTTTTGCATTGTTTTACACTTCAAAGAAAGATTAATGGTTTAGGTAAAAATAATGTAAACAAACATGTTGCTAATTGGAAATTGCCTTAAAAGCATAATTGTTATCTTCTCCATAACTTTTGTTTGTATCAGATAAATCATATAACCTTTAACTGCTTTCCTTAACCCCTTGTGTATCACCATGATAAGAAAACAGACTGATAGGCACAATGGGTTGCATATAAAGGAGTAAATTACAGCTGCAGCTTCCTCTAGCACCTCTGCTTGTAAATCCTGCATGTGACTGCAGAAGTGGCTGTATTTCTTTTCCAGATGGTATGAGCTTTGATGCAGTGAGCATATGCTGTGCAAGTTAACTCTATGTATATTATGTTTGTCTGATCTGAGGTCCTAAATGACTAGCTGTTTGAATTAGTATGTCATCCTCAAACAGAGCTAGTTAGAAATAGAGCTTAGTGCTGTAAACATGTGATGTAAACATACCTTATGGGATGTGCCCATTATGGACAGTTCACCTTTATAACCTTTTCCATTCCCAGTTCCACAACCCTCCACTGGATGACAACCAGCCATTAACCTCTGGGTTTACTGTTTGGGATAGCAAATTAGACCCAGAGCTCTGATTCATATCTAGCTGTGGTGGTGAGGGATCTAGCAGTGTATCTGTAGCAAAGAAGAGTGGCCATGCTCCCAGGCATTGTTAATGATAGCAGCACTGGTCCTTGTGTTTAAACACGTACAGTTATGTGAAGACAGCACAGCTGTACTGTCATTGCTATAAAATGACTTAGACTGCAGAACTACTTCACTGAAAAGGAATTGCTTAATGAGTTGTGACAGCAGCCATGTTTTTTGGCAGACGCAAAGCACACAAAGTTTGATCCTACATGGGAAATGATGTTACCGTACTCAGGTAAATGAAATTGTAGTAATTTTCAAATAGTTAAGTCTTTGGATCAAGTTTGCTGTTATGTTATCTCTTCATTTCTGGCATCATGTTATAAAAAAGTTTCTCTGTTTTTGCTGCGTGCTGCAGATTTGACAAGTTCCCCTAGCTCCTCAAATGAGTATGGGCTGCCCTCAGTAAGCAGTAACTCTGAAAGCAGTGAATCCAAAAGACTGTGTGCACTAGACAAAATAATGGTGATTTTTGGTGCACTCCAAAGAGGAAATAGGATCTTAGTACAGCACCAAACTAGTCTCAAGTCATATTGATGTCTGCTCTTCTAGCCTGCACTCTCATTATCAGATTACTGAATGTGGGCCCTTGTTCTCTTTTTAGAGGATTATAGACTTTATAGAACAACATCAGAAACTTTGCTGCTCACTGACAAGCTTGCACACCACAAGAATTATGCAACACATCCTAATTTGGAATAAGTCTTGGTGCAAGGCGTGAAGTTTGCTGCTTTCTGGCATTAGGTTCTTATGTTCTGACTGATTCTCAGCTGGTAAGTATATTTTCTGGCACTTTTTAACTGTTCAGAGTTGAATAAAACAGAATAAAACAGTTGAAGTCTGTTCAGAATACATTTTGAATAAATTGCATTTATTTAAACTGTATTTGCCTTAATACTACTGCACACTCAAGTGTGCTAACTTGTACTGCACTTTCAATTGTTTTTAGTACTGTTTTAGCTGCTTTCTGAAAAAAAATTCTAAGCTTGTTTCTTGCCTTTCCTTTCAACTTTCTTGTTTTAGAAGCCTGCTTTTGCTCTTGTTTCCCACCTTTCATGTAACTAATCTAGTCCAGGTACAGATTTGCTGTATCCGGGACTGTTTGTAAGCTTCTAAGCCCTCCAAGACTTTCTGTGTTGGAAGGAAGCCTTATAGCTGATCAGTGGGAGTGGTAAGCACTAGGTAGCCTATCTACCACAAGAGGAGTGGTTTCTGGCCCAGAAATTGTAGATGTTCATCGTGTTACTCTGCTGCAGTAATCACACTTGGGTTATCCTGTCATCAGGCGGTCCCGCAGTCGGCCTGAATTCCAAAGTCTTGGTCCGGTGTCGGTTGCTGTCGCTTCTTCCCTGATGTCAGTGTGCCAGGGGTATATAAGAGGCATCCGATGCCATTTTCTTCAGTCTTTCTTGCCGCACGGTGCCCGAAGCAAAAGCAGTTCACAAGTGCCGGTCAGCCGACACCTGAGATTTTCGAATCGAATTTCAGTCCGAAGTCTTCAAAGCTAAGTACCCCGTTGGGGAACCTTTTCTTGCTTCAGTCCGATGTCAGAAAAAGTTAACAATTGCATTTATTGTGGGAAGCAAATACCTCATAAGGACTTTAATTCTTATTGTATACCTTGCCTAGGCCCAGACCACGACGTCACTGGTTGTCGGTTTTGTGCTAGGTTCAATAAGCGAACTATAAAGCAACGCTTTGATTTCGCACGACACTACTTCAGTAGGAAATTTAATTACACTATGCCATCGGAGCAACCGACTACCGGCGTGCATAAAAAACGCAAAGATAAAGACAGGCAGCCTAGATCCAAGCCAGACTCCACGGCCTTGGCTGGCTGGTCGCCGGTTCTCCAGTTTTCAGTGAGGCACCTACGCAGCCCCTGGCGACCGCAGAATTGGAACACCAGGCCGCTTTGGATTCTCAAGGAGAGAGTTCTAGGCCGACACAGCCATTTTCTTTAGGCCCTACCGACGACATTGCAGAAGGAGAAGCCGGTGCTGTGGAAACACCTTCGGTTTCAGAAGGTGTCTTCAGACCGACTACTCTCACCATAAAATCTTATGCTAAGCTTAAGACTCCTCTAAAACCAAAAAATACTGCACATCAGTCTCCAGTTCAAAGCCCCATGCCTAAGAAACAGATGCTTAAAATGGCTGAAGATTTGATTTCTTTAATCAGGGGTTCCCAACCCCGACAAAGGCCTAGACAAGAGGAGGATTATGCCTCCTCTGATCAAGTGTCTATTTCCTCAGGCTCCTCTGAGGAACAGGATTACTCCTTTCCCCCTTATGAAGATTCTGATGCTGAAGATTCCATTTCCTCAGCTTCTCCCCGTGAAGACTATTCCTTTGGGTAAACCTTACATATCATGAGGGAACATTTCCACTGGGAAGGTCAGGACTACTCTGACTCAAAGAAAAGGCTCCGAGAGTTTATTTTACTCCTCCAGCATAGACCACTTGCTATCCCTCCAGTTTTAGACATTGTGGATGATGTTTACTTAGAATCTAGTCTAAATCCAGATTCTCTGCCTCCTGCTCCAGCCAAACCAGATAGATATTATAGAGTGCCTGACTCACACAAATTCCTTTACAAAAGCCCTGTTGCTGACCCAGAGACAATCTCCCAGGGTCCCAAAGGGGCTAAGGCTTCTATGGCTAAAAATCCTGTACCCTCTGAAAGGGACCCCAGAGCACTAGGTAGGTGGGGGAAGAAGGTTTACACCTCAGCTACTCTAGCTATGAGAGCACTAAATTGTCAATTTCACATGCTTAAATACCAGCAATTCCTAATGTCTCAAATAAAACAAAAGATGACCACGCACCCTCAACAGTCTGAATTCAAGGAAATGCAGGATCTGTTGCAGGCAGCTGAAAAGGTGGGCAAACATACTTTACAATGTGGATTTGATTCCTTGGAAGCTTCCTGTAGAGCAGCTGTTACTGGGTCTGTTATACGTAGGCATGCTTGGTTAAAGGAACAAAGTCTGCCTGATCATGGTAAAGCAAAGTTACTAGATGCACCCTTACAGCAGGATGTCTTATTTGGGGTTAAAGCAGAAGAGGTTTTAAAGAAAATGGAGGATAAGGCAAAATCTATGCAGACGGTCAAAGATTTCTTACAGGTACAACCCCCAAGCTTCAGCAGAAATTGGCCAACAAAAAATTGGTCCTTTCCAGCTTCTGACAGACCACAGAGGGATAAATACAGGCGCCCAAGGGGTAGAGGACAAGCACAAATCCCTTACAAACCTCGCCAATGGGGCACTGCAACACAGAAGGGAGGAGAAGACAGGTCCCAAACTACTAGAAGGCAAACACAATGACTTAAACCTCAAAGTGCCGAGCAAAACTCTCTTGGCAGCTCCCTTGGGAGGAAAATTAGCAATTTTTTACAGACAACTGGCACATCGTCACAAAGGAGAAATGGGTCCTAGACATTATCTCACAAGGATACAGATTCCATTTCCACACCTTGCCAAGGATAAAAGGAATGCCAAACCTGCCACAAAATCAATGGGCAGAGGCGCAAAAACAAATTACAGCTTTCATGGACATGAGAGCCATTCAACTGGTACTTACACAGCAGCAAGGCCAAGGATTTTGCTCAAGGCTCTTTCTAGTCTCCAGAAAGGACAATGCTTGGAGACCCATTCTGGATCTTTCAATTCTAAACACCTTCTTGCAAGTACCCAAATTCAAGATGCTAACACTACAGCAGCTTCTTCCCATGTTGGGCAAAAAAGCTTGGCTAGTAACGTTGGACCTCAAGGAGGCATACCTGCATGTCCCTATCAGACAAAATTGCAGAAGATACCTCCGTTTCATTGCAGGTTCAGCCCATTACCAATTCTCTGCACTGCCCTTTGGCTTATCTACTGCACCCAGGGTCTTCACAAAATGCCTGGCACCAGTAATTGCATACTGCAGACAAAGAGGAATTCAAATATACGCATACCTGGACGACTGCCTCATCCAAGCAGAAAGCAAGGGCATTCTCTTACAACATCTAGCTTTTGTAAAACACCTTCTAAGTTGCCTAGGGTACACAGTAAACCAAAAGAAATCAAAACTAGTGCCCTCACAAAATATGACATTCCTGGGGGCCAGCTTGAATACAACGGCCCAGATGGCTTATCTGACACCAGACAAACAACTACAACTAACTCAATACTTCAAAACAATGGCAACAAAGACCCAACTCCCTGCAAGAAAAATTCTGCAGGCCTTGGGCTTCATGGCGTCTTGCATACTACTAATACCATTTGCAAAACTGCATATGAGGAAATTACAATGGTACCTAAAAAGCATATGGACTCAACACAGCCACAGCTTGGAAACAATGATACCTCTCATTCCCTGCCTTCAACAGGAGTTTCTATAGTGGTCACAGGCATGTCACCTCAACAAGGGTCAGCCTTTCACCTTACCCCTAGCCAGGCAAACTATGACAAGAGATGCATCGGACTATGCCTGGGGGGCACACATGGCAGGACGGTGCGTTCAGGGCTTATGGACTGCAGATCAAAGGAATCTGCACATCAATCAAAAAGAAATGCTAGCTGTACAGAATGCCCTGACAGCCTTCAAGGACCTCTTACATCCAGGACAGCTTATAATAAGGACAGACAACACCACAGTAATGTGGTACATAAACAAACAAGGGGGTACACACTCCTACCCTCTATGCAGGCAAGCAATGACCTTGAGGAACACAGCACTGGCTTACCAAGTTCAATTACAAGCTCAATTCCTGCCAGGAAAAAAGAACACATTGGCAGACGACCTAAGCAGAAACGTCATGGATCCCCACGAGTGGAAACTGGATCCACAAGTATTTGCAATGATAACTCAAAAATGGGGGCGCCCAGACATAGACCTGTTGCCAACCCCCAAAACTATCAGCTATCAAAATTTTGCACAAGGACATTTCACCATCAAGCTTGGAAAGTGGACGCATTCTCATTCAGTTGGAAAATGCTGACAGTATTTGCCTTTCCTCCATTGCCCCTTCTCACAAAGGTGCTGCTGAAAGTCAGGATGGAGAGACCCCGAATGATACTCATTGCCCCAGACTGGCCACGCCAGCACTGGTACCCACTATTAAGGAACATGGCCCAGGGCCCACCATGGATTTTACCACAAATTCCTCATCTGCTCACACAGCAAGGCAGTCAGATTCTACACAGCCAGCGCAAAACCTTAAATTTGGCTGCATGGCAAATCACCTAAGCAACCAGCCAGCTCCTCTTTCACATGCTGTTATGGATGTTATTCTGGAGGCCAGGAGGCCCAGCACCAGGAAAGCCTACTCAGACAAATGGAAAAGATTTTGCGTCTGGAACCAAGCTAAAGGCCAAAATACCCTTCAGCCGGACATACCTCAGATTCTGCAATATTTAACTGAGATGTTACACAAAGGGCTTTTTTTTTTCATCTATTAAAGTCCACACCTCAGCTATTTCAGCTCACTACAACACGGATCCTCCCTTATTTTCACATCCACTTCTAAGGCAGTATCTCAGAGGGGACAAAAACATTAGGCCTCCCAGGAGAGTGCAAACACCAACTTGGGACCTCAATTTTGTTCTGGAAAAACTTACGCTACCACCTTTTGAGCCAGCTTTCTCAGCTGACTTAAAGTTTATATCGTGGAAGACTGCCCTGCTGCTAGCAATTACTTCAGCCAGAAGAGTCTCGAGAGCTACAGGCACTAATGGCAGTAGAGCCTTTCCTCATTTTTCATCAAGACAGAGTTTCTCTACGAACTAACCCCTCCTTTATGCCAAAGGTGTGGCTCTAAATCAAACCATCCATTTACCCACCTTTTTTCCAAATCCACAGAACAAAGGAAAAAGACTCCTGCATTCCTTGGACATTCACAGGCAACTACGTTACTACTTGGATAAAACTAATGACCAGCTTTTTGTATCCTATGCTACAGCATCACAAGGAAAGGCTATCTCAAAACAGACCATTTCCAAATGGATAGGACATTGCATACGTTTTTGCTACACCCATTATGGAAAACCAGTTCCTGCTAGCATAAGGCCCCACTCTACCAGGGCAGCAGCTACATCTACAGCCTTCCTCAGGGGGGTGCCAACCAAGGATATTCTGGAAGCTGCAACTTGGAGTTCAGTACACACCTTCACCAAACACTTTCACTTACCACTTTACTCTAAGACTAGAGCTGGCTTCGCCACTGCAGTTTTGCAGGGCCTTCTAGCCTTCTCTAACCCTGTTTGACTCCACCTCCCATCCTTAGCTTTGGGTACTCCCATCCTTAGCTTTATGAATCTACCCAAGTGTGATGACTGCAGCAGGGTAACACTATGAACATAGTACAGTTTTGTACCTACCATAAATGTAGATGTTCGAGTGTATACCCTGCTGCAGTCCGGGTTGCCCTCCCTCCATCCCCTCTGATCTAACTAAAACCTTTCAATACCTTAAAATCTGATACAACCTTTGTGGTGTATTTGCTTATAGCTGGAGGAATGTTCTGTTTGTGCTAAACTTTTATTATTGGTACTATCTACTGGCCACCTTTTGGGGGGGCACCTGACATCTGGGGCAAGAAAAACTGAAGAAAATGGCGTTGGATGCCTCTAATATACCCCTGGCGCACTGACGTCAGGGAAGAAGCGACAGCAACTGACACCGGACCAAGACTTTGGAATTCAGGCCGACTGTGGGACCGCCTGACTACAGGATAACCCAAGTGTGATGACTGCAGCAGGGTATACACTCGAACATCTACATTTATGGTAGGTACAAAACTGTACTTTTGTTGGCCATTTTGACAGTTCTTTCCATCTCTTTCAAGTTTCTGGTTTAAAAGCCTGCATCTGCGCTTGTTTCCCACCTTTCCTGGTAACTAGTCTAGTCCAGATACAGATTTGCTGTATCCAGGACTGTTTGTAAGCTTCTTAGGCCTCCCAAGCCTTTCTGTGTTGGAGGGAAGCATTCTAGCTTGTCAGTGGGAGTGGTAAGGACTAGGTAGCCTATCTACCACAAGAGGTGTGGTTTCTGGTCCAGAAATTGTAGTGTATTGGCCGTTTGGGCCATTTTTCCATCTCTTTCAACATTCTGGTTTAAAAGCCATGTTTGCACTTTTACTGCCTTTCCTGTAACTAGTCTAGTCCAGATACAGATTTGCTGTATCCAGGACTTGTATGTAAGCTTCTGAGCCCCCCCCCTCAAGCCTTTCTGTGTTGGAGAGAAACCTTCTAGCTTTATCAATGAGAGTGATGAGCACTAGGTGGCATATCTACCACAATTAGAGTGGATTCTGCCCCAGAAAGTGTAGATTATTGGCAGTTAGGGCAGTTTTTCCATCTCTCTCAACTTTCTGGTTTAAAAGTCTGCATTTGCGCTTGTTTCCCGCCTTTCCTGTAATGAGTCTAATTCAGATACAGATTTGCTGTATCCAGGACTGTTTGTAAGATTCTGAGCAGTGCCAAAGACTGCTCTTTAATTTTTTCCTTAGATCTGCTAGTTCTCTCCTCTCCTACACTTTTACTAGTTTATTACTTTACCAGACTTCTTGTAGCAATTATTGTAGCACACAAAAGTTAGACATGTCTAAAGGTCAGTTCCCTGTGCTTTACTTGGGCATCATGAAGCAGTGTAGCAACTGCCTCTTGTGCACTGACAACCCACTCCTCTTACCTCCCAACACTCTGACTTGCGAGAGAGATGCACTTATATATCCAAATTGGAAGCCACATGCTCGCCAGTCAAGACCAGAATAGCTGGTCAAGAGGAGAAGTCAACAGTTGCACCACACCACATTGAACACATAGCCCTCCAGAACACACACCAGCACTGCCTTCACATAAAAACACAAACCACACACCCACTTTGCAGAGGCTCTCAATAAAAATCTACCCAAACAGCAGAAACCTCCAAGGCAGAAACGCACTCGACCACAACACAACACTAATCATGAGACATAACTTTCCTAAACAGTGTGCCACTCAACCAAAGTCCCTAAGGCAAAACAGCATGCCCAATACACTAGTCAAAGGTGACACGATAGTGAGGCACACTAATGTCCCACTCACTAGGTTGAATAAAGAGAAAGTAACAGTCAGCTGCCTCTCAGGCACCAGGATCTGCCACATTAATGCATGCAGTCAGGTCCCTCAACAACAGGTACAAATATGACTCTGTCATCATGCGTGTGGGTGTGAGTGACTTGAGATGTACCTCTGTGGACTACATGAAAAGAGACATGGAGGACCTCTTGGATTATGTAGCTCAGGAGGGTATGACCATAGCCCTGAGCAGCATCCTACAATCACCCAGAATGATACCACAGTACAAGCAGAAAATTATTGATTTCAACAATTGGCTAAGTTTCTGGTGTCATTCTAAGAGGATCCAGTATCTGTCTGCTTGGGATGACATGATTGACAGACCTCGATGTTTTGTCAGAGATGGCCTGCATCTGTCACCCCTGGGCTTCTGGATACTGGCCAAGGCTCTTGCCACCCCTATAGTGCCTTTTTTAGGCGGTGTTCCAAAGACCAAGTTACCACCGTAACAGCTACAAACAAGTGCAATATGAGGGTCATGCTGTTAAATGCTGGAAGTCTAAATCTCAAAATGCACTCACTCTAAGCACTCCTTAAAATGGAGAACATTGACATTTGTGCTGTAACAAAGACCTGGTTCAAGGCAGCAAAAAGCACCCCTGCACTAACAGGCTATAACTCATTCCACACCTTTTGGCCGCAGAACTTGGACTGAAGTTCCAAAGGCAGTAGTGTTTCCATATTCAAAAGGAATGCGCACACCTCTAGACTGGTAGCCCAACATAATGCATCTGAGGTACTTCAGGTGCAGCTAATGGTATACATTCATTTGTGTGAAGGCACATATCCGAATGGCCATATACGTGAACCGTGTAGCTGAATTCTGTTACACTGACGTCCCTAAATGTTGTAAGAATATTGAATCTCGACATTCCCGATCACTCCACCACCGAAACGAGTGCCACCATGGGTCAAAAACGGGGCGAGGTTTTGTAATTTGGCACTTCGGTTTTCAGATTTTGCGGTTCATGGAAGCAGCAATGCAGATGTTGCTGCCAAACCTTTGAAGGTAAACTGCAGCCAACATCGGGTAAGACAGCAATTCAGGTCGTAGCCTGCTATAGGTCCCCAACCATGTCCCAAGACTCACACTCCACATTCCTACGCATCCTGGAGAATATTAGGGTCCAACTTAACACTCTCATACTGGGTGACTTCAACTACCCCTCCATTAACTGGGAAAACTACTCATGTACCAATACATTTGCCCAACGTTTTCTGGAATTTATTAATTCCAATGCCCTGGACCAGCTTGTTCTTACCCCCACTAGAGGTAGCAACATCCTTGACCCGGTCATTACTAACATGGGCGACCATTGCTCTACACCAATAGTCAACTCCTTCCTGGTTAGATCCAACTGCAAACTAATCACCTTGGAAATCCACATCCCTCCCACCCCCCACCCCTCGCAAAGGTAACCACCATAAAAAACTTCTCCAAAACAAACTTTTGGCTCTTAAAAACAGACGTGGCTAACTTCACGGCACCCATTTAAATGGAGAATAGTTGCATGACTGCCGAATCATACACCAGTGCACTGTATGAACATGTACACAAATGCATGGATCTCGCCATACCCAATAGAACCAAGAGACTGTCCTCCAAAAAAAGGAAGCCAATCTGGTGGTCCCCTGCCATAAACAAACTCTACAACATAAGGAGGAAACTGATGGGGAATAAGGTAAAGTCCCAAGACTGGAAAAACTCTATTATCAGCCTCAACAAAAAGTTGAGATCGCTCATCAAATCCTCTTAAGCTAGCTATGAAAACAGAATTGCAGCAGATAGTAAAGACAACCACAAGTCCTTCTATAGTTATGTAAAGAATCTCCACTGCAATACCCAGATTTGCTGTGAGCTACTGCACAATGGTACCTCCTATACCGAGCCAACAGATATTGCCACTGTATTGGCCAACAGATTCAGTCCCAACTTTACCCCTCTCTGCCCCCTCCAAAGGACCAATCACAATGTCAGCAGTTTGCCAGGCACCCGGTATTACTGCTGCACAGGTTCAAACAGCACTGTCCAAGGCCAAGAATACAACTTCTATGGAACCTGACAATATCCCTAGCTGTGTTCTACATGAACTACAGAGTGAACTGGCACCTCACCTGTGTGCCCTGTTCAATCACAGCCTCACCTCAGGCTTTGTCCCTACCAAATGGCACACTGCTACAGTCATCCCTCTCTACAAAGGAGGAGTGACTGCAGACCTTGGGAACTATTGCCCCATTAGCCTGATGAGTCTGATGTGCAAAGCTGTGGAGCGCATAATCATGGACCTAATAAACATGGATATAGGGAATCTCCAAAATCTGGATCCTACTCAGTTTGGTTTTGTGAAGGATAGATCATGCCTGCTCAACTTGGTTGACTTCTTTGAGTCAGTCACCAGAGCTGTGGATGAAGGCAAGATGGTTCATACAGCATACCTTGATCTGGCCAAGGCCTTTGATACCATTCCCCACTCAAGAATCATAGAAAAACTCACTGAGCTAGGCATCAACCCCTATATCACTAGGTGGGTTGCAAACTGGCTCACAGATAGAACCCACAGTGTGAAAGTAGCTGACTCCAGTTCAGACAGCAAACCAGTCACGAGTGGAATCCCACAGGGTTCGGTCCTGGGTCCTCTCCCGTTTGGTATCTACTTCTCTGAAGTCCAGGCCAACACAAAGGGACTCTGGCTGACAAAGTTCACAGACAATTGCAAGTTGGGAGCTATTATTACTTCCCCAAGTGATGTTGACATCCTACAGAAAGGCCTCACTGACACCGACGACTGGTGTCAGAAACATGGCCTTAAGCTCAATACCAAAAAATGTGTTGTCATTCCCCTTGGGAAAACCCGGTTCCCTTGAATTATCACATCGGTGGTAGAACACTGAACACAGAAGGTGTTATAAGAGATCTGGGAACACAGGTTGACAGCAACCTCTCTTTTGACCACCACATTGCCACTGTGGTCAGAAAGTCCTTCTATGTGGCACATCTCATTACTAAGGGTTTTGCATCCAGGAAGAAAGAGGTCATTGTCTCCCTCTACTCTTCCCTCGTTAGGCTAATCATTGTGTACAATGCCCCATTTGGCATGTACCTCACTAGACACCTGCAACAACTGGAGAGGCCACAAAAGTACCTCACAAAGAGGATCTTAGGCCTTAAGCACTTGTCCTACATGGACAGACTCAAAAACTTCCAACTATTCTCTGTCTCATATCGCCTACTTAGAGGTGATCCCTGCTTGACTTACAGAGCCATGTCTGACCCAGCTCTGTTAGAAATGCTACATCTAAAGAAATCCCAGTCTCTCTGCACCACAAGCTCCAGAGACCTCAACCTCATTACTACAATCAACAGAACATGCTGGAGGGACAAGCTCATAACCCAGAGACTACCCATGCTATGGAATAGACTTCCCATACATATCGAGCAGAGCACCTCACTGGCCCTCTTCAAGAGAAATCTTGATGAGTGGTTGGGAAGTAGAAAATTCACCCTGGGGACCACTCCAGTGGCTCTACTCAACAGGGGCACTGGGAAATAAGGTCGGGTGACATGATGCCAGGGTAATCCTATGGGCTAGTCTTGTAAAGGCTCCAGGGCCATTAGCCTAGTACACACTTATGTTTTTGCAGTCCTTGGACAGTATTAGTTATCAAAGTCCCATTGCAAACATCAAACACTGCAGGGTTTTAGCATAAGCTTATTGCATGCCGAGTGGTCCATGTGTTTTATATTAAGAGCAAGCATTTATGCTAACTTTGTGTGTGACATTACTCTATTGTGTATCTCTTTGGTCATTTCTACCATCGATTAATCTGCTATTAAATGTTCAGAAATGAGGCTTCAAATATATTTTTTCTGGCCATGTTTGTTTTCCTCTCAATGCATGCACCATAAATAGTTGATATATTGCCTTTTTGCAGTGCTCTATGTATGTTGCAGTCTGTATGTACTGTATTTTGCTTACATTTTTCTTGTATGCTTGTCCACTTACCTGTGCAAACCTACTCAAAGTAAAATAGCACACCTACCAAGCTAGACTCAACCCAGATGAAGAAATCGTGTAATGAAGAACTGTCTTAAACATCCATCATCCACTGTGGAGGTCAAGCTCATGTGGCAAAACAGTGATAGGATGTTTGCCCTGCTTTCGCTTCTTCACCACTTTAATTAGTCAAGTAATCATTGTCAGCAGTGCAGTCTTAGAGAGAAGAAATGGGCTTCACTTTGCAGAGAATCTGCAACCCAGTAGACAGGAGAGGTGGAAATGAAATCTGGTTGAACTCGTGGTTCCTGTTCCCACCAGTCTCTCTCTCTCTCTCTTACACACACACACACACGCACACACACACACACACACACACACACAAAACCTATTGGGGATTCCATGCTGTTATTCACCCATTCTGATTAACTGAATTATTTTATATTGACTAATGCTGCCTTTTGTAGCATAAGGAAGAGTACAATCTGTGATGAATAGGTGAAGAATGCATGTAGAGCCATGACCATTAACACTTTCAGTGCATCACTTCGTGTCAGTGTGCTTCTATCTACTTCATATGGTGCAAAATAACCAACAATAACCAACATTGCAAAGACAAAATCACCAGCAGTAGCTCTCTTAGTGTGGAGGGATAAAGCACCGAGTACAGCTGTAGTGACCTGAGTTCAGTAAATGGGGTGTGTGCCCAATGGAACTGGCAGGTGTGGATGGGAGGGTGAAGAAGGACCGTCCACATGCTGCCACAGTCCCTCGGAGGAGGGGCAGTGATGCTGTTGTGAGACCACAGGTCAGATGATAGATTCACAAAGCTACTGCCTGATAGTAATGCTTCTGTGCAGATGTGCAGAATATGGCAGTCATATGGGGTAAGAAATTGTACACCTCTCTGGTGACGTGGGTCATGTCCCCTCACCCATAGGCAGGTTTAGGACATTGCCAGCAAACACATAATGCACCCTCAGGATTGCCTGAATAATGACACGCTAAGGACAGCTCTAGCTCTGATTCTGGTTGAAATTTTCAGGTAAGGTAGCAAATGGACTGCGTGAAGTTGGCGAGTCAGTATAGTTGGCAGGAATGAGGACAAAAATTACATAAAATTCTAAATCACAAAACATTGTTCATACAGCTGCTGTTGCACAAGGTAATGGAAACATGTATACTAATATGTCTTTATAAGGGATAAAAGTGGTCCCTTAACGCACTGAAGCAAGCCTTATAGCACATATAATATCACTGTAATGATAGCCATTATTTTGAAGTGAATTGCACAATGTTTTTTGATTTCCGTGTGCATTAAATTTCAAAAGATTTCCAGAACTTTAAAAAGGTGTTTTAGTTAGTTTCAGTCTGTTATCATTGAAAGTTTTGGCATAATCTCTGAAATGTCCATTAGCTTTTTATCTTTCATAACAGTATTATTTCTTCTTGGTGAGTTGTCCATTGCAAGCTGACTAACAGCTCTTCACTCATAGTGGAGAGAGGTCTGTGTTGCTCAAGTGCTAGGTCATGGTTGAAAATGGGACAGTGTTGGATAGCGCAACTACCTGCTCAGTATAATAGTGTGCTTACCCAGTTGAACTGAGCCCAGTTGAAGAAATAGTGCAATGAAGAATTGTGTTAAACATCCATCTTCCACTGTGGAAGTTAAACTCGTGTGGCAAAACAGTGATTGGATGGCTGCCATGCTTGTCCTGCTTGTGCACTATAATTGGTCATGTAATCATTGTCAGCAGTACAGTCTTAGAGAGAAGAAATGGGCTTCACTATGCAGAGAACCAGCATCCCAGTAGATGTTGCTCTCAGATTGCTGTTTAAAACAAAATGAAGTCTAGTAGGCTGTGTTGGATATAGTGCTGATGCTGGAGGTGCAAATGTACTTTTTACTGAAACTTCAGGGACATGACTTAATGATCTGTGTTCTGAGATACCATGTAAGTACTAGAAATATGGCCTGGTGTACTTGTACTGTATGCCTTATGACTCATTACAGCCGAGTGACGTCTCCAGGTGTTTCTGCAGTTACCTCCTACTGCGCCTCTAGGCGTCAAATATTGCCTGTTCATATTTGCATTAATAATTCCAAAACCATGTTACATACAAGGTATCAGAAAATTTTATCTCTCTCTCCTCTCTCTCTCTCTCTCTCTCTCTCCTCTCTCTCTCTCTCTCTCTCTCTCCTCCTCTCTCTCTCTTCTCTCTCTCTCTCTCTCTCATATATCTCTCTCTCTCTCTCTCTCTCCTCCTCTCTCTCTCCTCTCTCTCCCTCTCTCATCCTCTCTCATCCTCTCTCTCATCCTCTCTCTCCCTGTCTCTCTCATCCTCTCTCTCCCTGTCTCTCTCATCCTCTCTCTCCCTGTCTCTCTCATCCTCTCTCTCCCTGTCTCTCTCATCCTCTCTCTCTCTTTCCTCTCTCTCTCTCTCTCTCCTCTCCTCTTTTCCTCCAGCTCTCTCTCTCTCTCTCTCTCTCTCTCTCTCTTTCCTCTCTCTCTCTCTCTCTCTCTCTCTCTCTCTCTCTGTCACTCTCTGCCTCTTTTTCCTCTTTCTCTCTCTCTCTCTCTCTCTCTTGCAGCATCTCTCTCTCTCTCTCTTTCCTCTCTCTCTTATATCTCTCTCTCTCTCTCTCTCTATATACTATCTGGTGTGTGGTGGTGGTGGTGGTCTCTCTCTCTCTCTCTCTCTCTCTCTCTTTCCTCTCTCTCTCTGTCTTTCCCTCTCTCTCTCTCTCTCTTCTTCTCTCTGTCTCTCACTCTCTCTCTCTCTCTCTCTCTTTCCTCTCTCTCTCCTCCTCCTGCCTCTCTCTCTTTCCTCTCTCTCCTTTTCTCTCTCTTTCCCTCTCTATTTCCCTCTCTCTCTCTCTTTCTATATATATATATATACTCTTCTTTCTCTCTCCTTCCTCCTCCTCTTTATATATATATATATATATATATACTCTCTCTCTCTCTTTCTCTCTCTCTCTCTCTCTCTCTCTCTCTTTCCTCTCTCTCTCTCTTTCTATATATCTCTCTCTCTCTCTCTCTCCCTGGCTGCATCTCTCTCTCTCTCTCTCTCCCTCTCTCTCTTATATCTCCTTTCTCTCTCTCTCTCTCTCTATCTTTCTCTCTCTCTCTCTCTCTCATATATATGTCTCTCTCTCTCTCTCTCTATATGTCCTCTCTCTCTCCTCTCTCTCTTTCTCTCTCTCTCTCTCTCTGTCTCTCCTCTCTCTTCTCTCCTCTCTGTGTCTCTCTCCTCTCTCTCTCTTGTATGTGTGTATCCTCTCTCATGTCTCTCTCTGCATATGTGTGCTCATATATATGTATATATGTGTGTGTGTGTGTGTGTATATGTATATGTGTGTGTGTGTGTATGTGTGTGTGTGTATATGTGTGTGTGTGTGTGTGTGTGTGTGTGTATGTGTGTGTATATATGTATGTGTGTATGGGTTCATGGGTTTGTCTGGGCTATCTGCCCTAAGGCGTTTATAAAGCCTATTAAATTTTATGGCTTCATGCACCCCTATATGAAAAAATACTGTGCCCATTGGTTTGTTGTGCCTCTGTCCAGCAGTGACACAGAGATGATTCAGGGGTAAACCTCACGATCTCCCATCCACAGGTCTAGATTTCTCTTGAACAGGAGTCAGCGAGGTGCTCTGCCTCACATGGACCGGGATTTTATTCCACAGCATAGGAGTCTCTGAGTGATAAATCTATCCCTCCAGCCGCGTCCTATTTATATCCGTGCTAAGGTTTAAGTCGCTTGCTCTAGTGGTTTTGGTGGATTTGGATTTTTGAGGTGGAGCATGTCCATTAATTCCGGGTTGGACATGGCCTTGTATGTCAGGCACATGTCACCTCTGAGCAGGCGGTATCGCGACTGAATAGAGCTGGAGTTTCTTCAATCTGGCAGCATATGACAGATTTTGGTCCCCTTTATCCTTTTGGTGAGGAACTTTTGGGGTCTCTCCAATTGCTGCAGATGTCCGGGTGAGATACATCCGAATGGGGCATTGTGCTTTCGATCATTGGTCTGATAAGTGAAGAGTACAGGGAACAATGACCTCACTAGATCTGGATGTGAATCCCTTCATGATCAGGTGGGCAATGTAGAAGGTCTTTCTAACCACTTTAGCAGTGAGTGTCAAAGAAAGGCCACTGTCAACCTGGGTCCCCAGGTCCCCTGATAACCTCTTCTGTGCTTAGTGGATTGCCACCTATATGGTAGCTTAGGGTTACCTTGTTTTTCGAAGAATGCTGACTATACATTTTTGGCGTTTAACTTCAGGCCATGGCTCTGGCACCAGCTATCTGTTTCGTGAGTCCCTTCTGAAGGATATCCGTGTCGATGCACTTTCCACTATGGGCCCAGTTTGCGAGTCGTCTGCAAACTTTGTCAGCCAAAGTCCTCCCATGTTGGCCTGTACTTCTGAAGTAGATGCCAAACAATAGAGACCCAGGACCCGAGCCTGTGGGACACCACTTGTGACCGGCTTGGAGTCTGACACAGGCGCCAGCAACTCTAACCCTGTGGGTTCTGTCCTTAAGCCAGTTTGCAACCCATCTTGTGACATATGGGTTTACATTTAAACTGGTAAGTTTTCTACAATGCCGAGTGGGGTATTGTGTGGCTTTTGCAAAGGTCAAGGTAGGCTGTATGGACTGCCTTTCCCTCATCAATGGCCTTGGTGACTTCGTTGAAGAAGTCCAGACCAGAGTTCAAAGGCATGATCTTCCCTTGACAAAGCCAAAGCTGGGTCGGGTCAATGTCTGCAAGTCCCTATATCTTTGTTTATGAGCTCCATTATGATCCTCTCCATGCTTTTGCAGACTAGACTTGTTAAGCTTATGGGGGCGGTGACCTACCGAGGGGTCCGTAGAGGCACCCGCTTTGTGGAGTGGGACCACAGTTGCTATGCATGCTCGCTTGAGCGCATTATCCTGTGGTAAGGCTGAGATTAAACAGCTGCCTTATATTGCGGGGTTTAATTCCTCCATTTAGCTTCATTAGCACACAGCCGGGGACACCATCGGTCCATTGATGCTGTGTTTTAGCTTTAGAGAGAGCAGCTTTCACCTGCTTGCATTTGAGATGTCTGGGAGGCTACACTCGACTGGGATAGTTATCTCTCCTTTAGGGGGAGAGGGTGAAGTTGCACTGAACCTGTCTGCCAGTATGTTAGCAATGTCTGTGGGTTCCAGTGATTTTGTATCATTTTGGACTAATTACAGAGCATATCTGGGGAGTTTCCACCCAGGTTCTAACATAACTGAAAAAGGCCTTATGATTGTCCTTTGAATCCATGGCAATTTTCTCTCCTCAAGAAATTGGCCTTAGTTGATTTTATGATGCTCGTATTTTTTTTACTAATATGTAATAATGATCAGGGGTGACTTCCCTTTTATAGATTTTATTACTATCATGTAATAAGCTTTCTCCTCTTATTGTAAAAAGTTTGTTAACTTCATTATACACCATCCACCATCCATATTCCTTCACCATTTCCACTCCCCATCTTTCTGTCTTTCCCCTATTTCCTTGTCCATTCCATTCCATTATCCATCCCACTTTTCCTCTTCTCTTCCTTCCTTCTTCCTTCATTTCCATTTCCATTCCTATTCCATCTCCATTCATTCATCTATATATTCATATTCCCCCTTCACTATACCTCCTTCATTCCTCACATTCCCTACTAAATGTCCTCCTGTCTCGTGTCCATTCCTTTCCTTCCTGTCTCTCCTTTCTGTCCCTTTTCATTTCATTCCTCCATCTTCCTCCACCTTCCTTCATTTGTCCTTATTTCCTTCATTATTTTCCTTTCCTCCATGCTTTCATCCATGCTATCCATATCCCTCCATTTCCTTCTCTTCCTGTTTCCTTCCTTTCCATTATTTAATCTGTCTCTATATTATACCTCCTTATTCCTACTCCATCCACTACTTTCCTCTCTCTTTCCTGTCCATCTGTCCATTCCATTTCTTTCTTTATATCCTCTTCATGTGTCCCTCTCTCCTTGTCATTTCTTTCTATGACCCTGTGTGTGTGTGTATCTATTTCTCATCCCTTTCATATTTTTCCTTCTTTTTTTTATATTTTTGTGTCTGTGTGTCTACTATTCCATGTTCCATGCTCTCTGTATATTTATATGTGTGTGCATGTCTGCGTTTTCCTGTATGTCTCTCTCTCTCTCTGTATACTCTCTTTCCTGTATCTTTTCCTGTATATATATATGTGTACTCTCTTTTCTTTCTGTGTATATATGTGTATATGTGTCTCTCTCTGTCTCTCTGTGTATATCTCTGTGTATATATATGTCTCTCTCTTTCTCTCTCTCTGCCTCTCACCTGTGTGTGTCTCTGCCTGTGTCTGTCTCTCTCTGTGTCTCTGTGTGCCTGTCTGTCTCTGTATGTGCCTCTGTGTGCTGTCTCTGTCTCTGTGTCTGTCTCTCTCTGCCTGTATGTGTCTCTTTTCCTGTCTCTCTCTGTCTGCCTGTCTCTGTGTGTCTCTGTCTGCTGTGTCTCTCTGTGTGCCTCTCTGCCTGCTGTGTGCCTGTGTGTCTCTGCTGTGTGTCTGCCTGTGTGTCTCTGTGTGTGTGTCTGTCTTGTCTGTGTGTGTGTCTCTGTGTATGTATGTATATGTGTATGTGTGTGTATGTGTGTGTATGTATATGTGTGTGTATGTGTGTGTGTGTATATGTATATATGTATGTGTTATGTTGTGTGTGTATGCATGTGTGTGTGTGTATGTGTATGTATGTGTGTGTGTATATGTGATGGATATATGTGTATTGTATGTATGTATGTATGTATATGTGTATGTATATATATATATATGTGTATGTATGTGTGTATATATATATATATATATGTGTGTGTATATGTATGTATATATATATGTATATGTATGGGTCTAGGTTACAAGCGATAGACAGATGGGGAAGACAGACAGTGGAATCACCCGGTGGTCGTGGGATGAAAACACCCATTGTGGAGAACACACGAGGAAGGATGTGTGAGTATCTTTTTGGTGAGTGACAGGACATTAGGGTCTTGAGTAAGGTAGGAATTGATAGATGTTGTTGGTCTGTAGGGGTAGGGGTGGAGTTAAGTGGCAGGTTAGGGTTAAGGAGTGCGAGGAGTTAGGTAAGGAATTGCAGTAGTGAATGTTTTGGGTTAGGGGGTTAAATTGAGTTAGGAGTTAGAATGTGGAGTTAGGTGAAATTCTACAGTAGTGAATTATTTTGGGTTAGAAATGAGTTAAGTGAGTTAGAGGTTAGAAATGAGGTTAGGTTAATTAATGTGATAGTAGCCGGACCTTAGGGTTAGGGAGTTTCAGTTAGGGTTGTGGATAGTTGTGTATGTAAAAGGTTTAATGTTATTTATTCCATCCATATTATATATATTTCATCCATTATTTATTCCATTATATGTCTATATGTTATATTCCACTGGCTTCTCCATGTCTGCATTATATTATCATTCCATCTTATTCCTGCCTATATATGTCTTTCCTGCCTCTTTCTCTCTCTCCTCTCTTTCTCTCTCTCTCTTTCTCTCATATACTCTCTCTCTCTCTCTCTCTTTCCTCTTTCACTCCTCTTTCTCTGCATATATATTTTCTCACTCTTTCTCTCTCTCTCTCTCACCATATATGCTCTCTCTCTCTTTCTGTATGCTCTTATACTATATGTATATATATATATATGCTGTCTCTCTCTCTCTCTCTATATGCTACTCTCTCTCTCTATATATATGTGTGTGTGTGTATATATATATATATATATATATATATATATGTGTATATATATATATATATATATATATATATATATATATATATATATATATATATATGTATATATATGTATGTATGTATATATATATATATATATATATATATATATATATATATATATATGTGTATATATATATATATATATATATATATATATATATATATATATATATGTGTGTGTATATAAAAGTTAGTGTGACAGCAGGTGTTTTGTGGATTTTCTGTCATGTTCTCCAGATACTAAAATTCAATGTTTCAGTATTTCGAGATTATAAAGTGTATCTGTATATATGTATGTGTGTATATATATATATATTTATGTATATATATATATATATATATATATATATATATATGTAAATATGTGCACATATATATGTGTGTGTATATATATATATATATATATATATATATATATATATGAGCGAGAGATGTATATATATATATATATATATATATTCATATATATATATATATATATATTCATATATATAAAGATATATATATATATATATAAAATGTGTGTGTATGTATATATGTGTATGTACATATATGTAATGTATACACACACGTGTACAAACACACAAGGACCATAATAGTGCACATGAGTTGAATGTGATGAAGCAGTGAGACAATATACCAACAAACAATGCTAACTTCACAAAATGTACAAATAATTCCAAACAGTTATTAAAAATGTTCCAGTGGGTTTCAGGTAAACAAACCTTCTTTGGTGTACTGATAGTCTAGTGTTGCTGCTCCTTCAGGTAACACAAAACCTCCATACTTCAGTGGTCATCACAGTGCACCCAGAAATTTTTTTTTTTAGTTTTAGTGAAAGACACAGCCCTGCCCTCACCTCAGCATTCAGGTATTAGCAAACTGAAGGAAAGCATATACTGTTTTTATACTGTATTGTTTAATATAATTTATTAGGGAATTTTCTATACATACCAAGCTAGGGAGTGGACAGTGAAGTGATCAGGGTGTCTATAAGTTCTTCATCTGCAGTTGTGCATTTGTTGACTGTAAATTTATTTCTTTTGCATAGGTTAATATTAAATGCTATGAAAATTAGCAAGATCTCAGAGTTTCAAGGCTACGTCTCAGATGATTGAGTTGTACAGTATATAACATTACTGAGTGTTATGTGACATACTAAAGTCTAGGATATTTGCATTTGTTTTTCTCTGGCATGTAGCTTAAACAAACCTAGCTGTAAGAACAGATTAGAAGACCGCTCCCCTTTTATCAGAAGGAAACAGTTTTCAAACCCTAGGTGCTGCTGTAATGAAATCCTTTTGCACAGCATCTTTATGGGTTATATGTACATACCCCACCGGATGTTTTAAGGTTTCTGGCAGGTGAATAAGTCATGAGTCAGTGTATGCATTAACTTTTGTTTGCTTA
The DNA here is from genome assembly GCF_019279795.1 of Protopterus annectens. Lineage (NCBI taxonomy): Eukaryota > Metazoa > Chordata > Ceratodontiformes > Protopteridae > Protopterus > Protopterus annectens. The sequence goes on from NC_056744.1 coordinate 739,471,200, forward strand.
TGAGTTCATACCTCATAATGCACAGGAAAATGCCAGGCCAGGGATAAGAGATAAAAAGGATGCAGTGATGTTTAGACTAATCAGAACAAATGTTCTTTCATTGTGACCTCTTTGCATATAGAAAATGAGTGATTTTATTTTTCATTTTTTGTGTGTAAAATTATACTAAAAAATGTTTAATTTTCTTTTCTTTTAAGTCTAGAATGTAGAATTTGCATTTTAATTATGTATGCCGTGGTCTAGAACAGATTACATAGTGTGGCATATTACATAAAACTAAATTTGTACTTTTGTACGCCAGACTTGTAGTATGTAGCTATAAGTTGGGGAATATGTGACTCAATGTATTGTGCTAAGGTTTCTTTATAATGTTTATGCAGTTGCATTAGGTGTTTGACTTGTCTGTGTTCTTATTTCAGCTAGCAAAGAAGATTAGAGAAAAGTTTAATCGGTACTTGGATGTCGTGACAAGAAACAAACAGGTAGTGGAGGCATCGTATACTGCCCATCTGACATCACCACTGACTGCAATTCAAGACTGCTGCACCATTCCACCATCCATGATGGAGTAAGTATTATAGCAGTAAACGTACATATAGTTTACTGTTAGGGGATGGCATAAGAATAAGATTTGGGGGGCGGTGCACATCTGTCAACAGGATGCAGATAAAGACTACTTTGTACACTCTTGGTCTGATGATTGACCAGTGGATATGTTGTAAGGCTCTTCAGACACATCTAGGGCTTTAAACCATTTGCTTTTTTTAGGTGCCTTTATTTACTTTAATAGTTAAAAGCAAGCTGTGTGTCTTTTGTGGGAAGTAATTTTAAAAATGTGTAGATTCCTGTTGAGTTGTAATATAGCTAGATAAAACCAAGTAGTCAAATGGTGAAATCATGGAATAATTACCCAGTATTAGACTGGGCTGGTGATATTTAAACAAAATAAAAATGTTAAAAATGAGAGAGAAAGAGAAACAGGACTGAACTGGTAGCATTTAAATAAGAAATTTTAGGTGCAGGAACCACAGCAAGTTAAAATCTGTCTATGATGGCAGCAAAAACTTGTTTGAAACTGAAGTTCATTGAATGGCAAGCAAAACATTGATTCAGCAGGAGGTACTACAAAAACTTGGCACTGTGTTTTCAGTTGGTACTCCAGTTTTGATTTGCTTCTGATGGTAAATTAAATGTTCCTATTGCTTTGGAGTTGAATGTTAACTGATAGGCCTGGTAAGTGCAGAATGTTGGGATACAAAGGAAATTTTTTTTGAGATAGTATTTGATATGATTCACCATTTTGTCTTACAACTTTACTTGCCATACTGTAGTCACAGCTATAGCTTTCAACTGCTTAAAATCAGGGAGAAATACAGAAGTAGTCAAGAACGCTTATTAACTTGAGAGGCTGTTAGATTAAAGGATTGCAAATCAACATGCATTTTCTGAAGTTAAAGTCTGTAACTCTGATTATGCTCATTATTTGTGAAGTGTTATCCACCACTGTTTCTTTCAAAATTGCCATTTTAAGGATGGTCCAGGCACAGAGATAAATTTTAAGCCAAACTCAGGGACGTCCCTGAGAGGAGTGGACATAGTGCACTGAAAACTTTACAAGAATGCTTTCACTGGTCTATAAAAAGGTAAATATTAACCACTGCATAAAAAAGGATACTTCTTCAAATAAGTTCATGAATTCTTAAGTGTAATTGACTGAAACCAACTGTTTAAAAGTGATATTTCTTAACACTGGCTATGGAAGAGTAAATAAACCCTGTAAATTTATTTTTTAATCTGAAATACTTTGAAGCAGTTCTGATGTGGGACTTTGGCTTGTACTATGAGCATTGAACAGTGCTTAATCCTGATGCCAGTGGAAGTGGTCTAATTAGTGCTTGCATGGTAAATAAGCAGGACATGTGCATTCGGATCTTCAGTTTAGTACCTCATTGTCAGAATTGTACTATGTTCCATGTTTATGGTCATCTGCCTGTGATGGATATTTTTGTCTCATGGGGACTTCATGCAAACTGAAAAGAAAGGTCCCAGTCAGACAGTGTTAAGGGTCAAGATCTTATCCGTATTGCCGGCTAAAAAAGAAAAAATAGTTTTACGTCTGTTTTTTTTTCATCTTACATGTCTCATTTTATGAAATATGTTACTATTTGTGACAAAGAAGGGAACATACATAAATAGTTGGGAACATATCAGTTGAGGCATGTAATAATGGCATGCAGGTTTGCATGTGTATTCATTTTATACACGCACAATTGTGTGCAGCAAGCAGTGTTGGATTCTGGTAACTTCATCCAGATGCCTACACTTCTGAGATTGACATCCCTACTAAAAAGACACAAAAGATGAAACTTAAGTCACCAGTCCTTGACTGCCTACAAATATTTGGGTTCCAGGTGCCATGTGGGTCCTTACCTTTCTCCCAGCCCCAGGCTATCCCAAAATAATGGACCACTTTGTTTCAAGGGTTCCTGAAAGCCTTACAAAGCCCTGCAGTCACATACAGACCCTTATGTGCCTGGAGTCCCCTCTGGCAAAATGAAGAGCAGTCTACTGAAAAGGTTGAGATTGCCTCTTCTGACAGTGAGGGGGAAGATTTAGATTTTTCTTCACAGATATCTTTTCCTTTAGGATATGATACAGACATAAAACACTATTTTCAACTTTTACCACAGAGAACCCTCATTTGGACAGACTCTTGTTAAAATGATATGCCACTTCAAATGAGCAGCAAAGGAGGCATCAGAGGCATAAAAAAGATACTTTGATTTACTAAACTGAAATATTCCTAAACCTACAGCTGCTCATCTTGTTTCAAGAGCACTTGGCCTTTGTTACAGCCTTTAAAGAACCAGGCACTCAACTGCCTGCTACTAAGAGACTATATTAGTTTAATAAGGTTCAAGAGTCCAGTTAATCTGGATGTAGTGTGGATGGATCCACAGAAGGGCACAGATTAGATCCTGCATTTACTTACCACCTTAATGCCCAAAATGTGACTCTTATAAGTAGTACAAAGGACTGACTTCAATTTTTTGCCAAAAATAGTCTTACTTTTGTAGACCTTGAGTTGTTTATGCTGTTTCATATAAGGTGCTTCAGATGCAAAGTATGTTTTTTATGCAACTATTAGTGAAAATTTAGGAAATATTTTTGTCCTAAAGTCTTTTGCAATTTTTCATGTTTTTTTTTTTGCGAAACACGGCTTCCAAATTAATACTGTCATGCTTAAAGAGGGACAGGTGCTAATCCTATAATCCTGCCCACAAAACTCTTCCCAAATGACAAGGAAGAGAGGGTGCTTGTCCAGTTTGTGAAGGAAGTTTATACAACTGCCACTCTGGCCTTCAGGGTCATTAGTTTCGGGAAATGAGACAGAATACCAAATGATCTGATAGACCGTTTTGAGAGACAAGCTAAGACAGGCATCTGATTTCCTGAGTGCAAAATTAAAGGTTCTCACCTAGACCACTGCCAAGGAATGTCAAAGTGCAGGTTCCCATTTCCCCTGTTGACAAAGAGCTGCTCTCTGGAAACCTTACAGGTGATGTTTTTCGAAAACATGGGAAAAGTTGTAAAATTATGCAATGTGTAAGCAGTTCTCCATTCCCCTTTGTCTCCTAATTATCAAAATTACCCATCTAAGCCAGACGTTTACCACTGTAGACAGGGCAAAAGAAATCCAATAAAGGAAAAGAAAAGGGCCCTTACAAGAAAAGTTGACAGGAAGCCTATAAAGGAAAGCCTGTGGGACCTCATGTGTCTTCAACCACCAGGACACAACAGTGACTACCTGGGTATTCTGCTTTACCTTGTACACTGCACCAAATCTCCCCACTGCAGCCCCATCCTCTTCCAGTCCTCATCCATACCAAGATTGCAGGAAGGATCACAGAGGACCTCCAAAAGTGGAAGGGCACTATGCAAGGCAGGTGGGTCCTACAGATCATATTCCAGGATTGCAGATTGCAGTTTAGAAGAACAAAATTTTTACAGATCCCTCGTTACAAAGGAACAAATCCACCTATTCCCCCCTTTGTAAAGGAGCTGTTTGCATGCATTATAGGTAATAGAAATGGTATCCAGCTAAATTCCTTCAACTCTTAATTATTGTTACCAACTTCTCCACTGCCTCTTAAAAATATGTCTGACCTGTATACAACATTAATGAGGCTAAAACATTTTCACTTCTTGTAGTTTACTATCCATATCCATAAGCAAGAGCTTCCAGTTTCTCAGTTTTTGTATTATCTTTTGTTTAGCCTCTTCCCACATATCCATAGCTGCCTTAATGGAAGTTTTTTTCATCCATTCTCCCAAATAAGTCATCTTTCCATGCCTCTATATAAGTATGGGTATTACAGAATAAATTAATATGTGAATACACAATCAAGGTTATAGCCTTTGCTTTTGCCTTCATTAATTTTATATCCTGAAAAGACTTGAAAGTGTCTCAAAATGTTCCACAGCACTGAAATATCCTTTTTTGTATCTAATCAAGTACAAAATAGCATCTTCAAATAGTCAAGTTTTCTTGGTTACCATATCATGTATCTGCTTGAATTTCTGAGTCCCTTATTTTTTTTTCTTTTATGCTAGTGGCTCTAAATGTAATGCAAATAAAAGGGGAAAGAGGATACCTACCCCTGGCTAGTTCCTCTGTTAAAACACAACTTATCGGAGAGGAACTCTTCCACTTATATCTCCTTCTTATTAATTGTATTATTGTATCAGCGAATACAAATGCTCCCATTACACTTCTCATAAAATCCCAACTTACTCTGTTAAGTGACTTCCCTGTATCAAGACCCAACAACAAATGATATTTTCTTACATTCTTTTACTTCTTCTCCACTTGTATCTTTTACTATTAGTAAGTTGAAGCTCCTCCTCTGTCCTTGGCATAATTAAGACTTCCATAAATATTTTCATTTGTTTTTTCTTGTTTTCCGAATTCCTGTGCTTTATACAAATTTTCATAAAACTTCAGAAATATCTTTAATACCTCTATAAGATCTCTGGCTATTTTCTTGTCATAGGGTCCCTGAGTACAGCGATAACCCTTTATACTTTTTGTTGCCTATGTCATTACTGTGCTAAAAGTTTTTGTGCTCTGATATCAAAAAAACAGTTGCTTAACAGCAATTTTTCTAAACTTTTGCATATTATCCAAATAATCCCTTATTTTCCATTTAGCATTCTGCATTTGCTTCTCGTTTTGTTCTGTGATCCACTTCATCTACAATATTTTAACCTTTATCAACCCCTCTAAGGAATTCCTGTTACCTCTTGACCATATCTCTCTCTGTTTCTTTGTACCCTATTCTTAAACAAAGTTATCATTAATCCTCCATGACTGTCCCTTTTGAAGAAATTTCTGTCTTCCCTAATAACTCTTGAGTAATTTCCACTATACATTCCTCGAATTCCTCTCTTTTTAACAGGTAAATGGGAAATTAGCAGTGTTTTGTTTTTATTTCATTACCTTGCACTTTTATGTTAGTTTTTATTGGTGTATGATCTGAAGTAGTTATTAGATGTGTGTTGAAGCTTTCAGTTCAGGGACTGGTAATTCCTTAAGATTGAAAGATGGAGCTCACATTTTCACTTCACATCATCATCTTTGGCTTGGTTACTGCACCCAGAGTTTTTACAGAGTACATGGCTCCAGTAATTGCATTTTGCAGGACAAAGGCCATCCACATTTATGCTTACCTGGATGACTGTCTCATACAGGCCCCTTCCCTCTCAGAGAGTTCTAGAGTTTGCAGTGACTTGTTTCAAGAGTCTAGGGCTCTCTCTCAGTTTACAAAAATCCCAGCTACTTCCAGCAAAGCAAGCGACTTTTCTGCGGTTAGTCATTGAGTCTTACAAGCAGAGAGCATTCCTACTCCCAGGTAAGATTTTGTTCTCCTCTTATTACTTTTTCAAGGTGGCAAACTTCAACAACATTTCAGCTAAGTGGTTACTCGTACTGTTAAGATACTTGGCCTCATGCATGTTGGTGGTACCTTTGGCCAGGCTTTACATGTGAAAATGTTAGTAGTATCTCAAGAGTAGGTAATGCCAAAACTTGGCCTCTCTCATAACACATTCCCAATCCTTCCATAAGGAAGGAGATTGCTTGGTAGATAAAACAGATCTTGTTGAATTAGAAAGTGCCATTCATGCTAGAACCAAGATGTTAGATTCTGACCATTCTCCATGTCGCTTAGCCAGGCAGATTTTCTTCGTGCTTCACTGTTGCACTCATCACACTAGGGATTATCTGCCTGCAGGTAGCCCTCAGTCAGCCTGAATACCAGAGTCTTAGTATTTCTGCGTCGGTTGCTGTCACTTCAGTATTGACGTCAGATCGTCAGGGGTATAAAAACAGGCAGCCGGAGCCATTACATCAGTTTTTCTTGCAGAGGAGCCCGAAGCAGAAGCAGTTTGCATGAGTGCCTGTTGACTGCTACCTGAGTTTTCGTTTCTGAATTGGATCATCCTAAAGTCTTGTAAAGCTAAGTACCCCATTGGGGACCCTTTTTTTGTGCTCTAATCGAGGTCAGAAAAAGTTAACAATTGTCTCGCCTGTGAAAAGCAAATACTACACTGAGATTTCCATTCTTACTGCGTTGCCTGTTTAGGCCCAGACCACGACGTACCTCGCTGTTAGTTTTGTGCCTTGTTCAATGCCCAAACTATTTGTCGTCAGGCCCTTATTGTCGCTAAATACTTTCACTCTCAATCTCCGTATTTCAAAATGGCTTCGGTAAGCCATCTGACTACCAATCTTCTGAAAAAAATGTAAAGATAAAGACAGAGACAGACCGCACAGGTCCAGAACTGCCGACGACGCTTCCGTTAAGCTAGTCGACAGTTCGCCGGTACTCAGTGAGTTGCTTTTGCAGCCCCTGATGCCCACTTCTATGGATTCCCAGGCTGCTACCGAGACCCGTTCAGAGTTTGGTATGCCGCAAGACTCTTCTTTGACTATGAAACCTGCAGATAAATCTACTTTGGATGGGTTCGGAGATGCTGTGCAGGCACCGGCTTCCGAGGAAGCTCTTCGCATTACCGATATTCGACACAAACTGATGACTTCTTTCCTGTCTTCAGTTCTGCCTAAAACTACAGTTTCTAAGGCCAAAAGTATGAGCTACGGCTAAAAAAAACGACAACCCAAACTGAAGCACCTGTTTCCTTGCCACAAAATCAAATGCTTAAAATGGCAGAAGACCTGATTATGCTGATTAGGGGAAGCCAGCCTTCCCCTGCTAAGAGAAAAAGAGACCTGTCCCAAGCATCTTTAACTGACCAAGAGTCCAACGACTCTGAGGCTTCTGATTATGAAGACATACCTTTATCTGCTTATGAGGATTCAGCTGCAGAGGAATCCATTTTCTCTGCTTCCCCTCCAGAGGATTTTTCTTTTGGTGAAACCCTTCATACTTTAAGAGAGCATTTCCACTGGGAATGCCACGATTATCCTCAGTCCAAAAAGAGACTCAGTGAATTTTTAGATTTACCTTAACATAGACCTTTAGCAATTCCTCCTGTTCTGGATGTTATGGATGATGTCTTTATGGAATCCAGTCTAACTCCTGATACTTTACCCCCTGCTCCAAGGAAACCAGACAAGTACTACAGAGTCCCTGATTCTCACAAATTTCTTTTAAAAAAATCCTACTGCTGACCCAGATGACATTTCCCAGGGACCTAAAGGTATAAAAGCAACTACAGCTAAGAATCCCACCCCTTCGGACAGGGATTCCTGAGTTTTAGACAGATGTGGTAAAAAAGTATACACCTCTGCAACTCTCACCATTATGGCATTGAATTGCCAGTTTCACATGCTGAAATACCAGCAGCATATTATGGAACTTATTAAGCAAAAATTATCTACCTTTACAGGCTGTGCAAAAAATAAAGAATTACAAGAGCTTATACATTCTGCAAGCCAAGTCAGCAAGCATACCTTGCAATGTGGCTTTGACGCCGTAGAAACTTGTTTCAGGGCAGCAGTCACTGGTTCTGTACTGAGAAGGCATGCTTGGCTTAAGGAACAGACCTTGCCAGACCATTTCAAATCAAAATTACTAGATGCTCCTTTGAACAAGGACAATCTGTTTGGCACCAAAGCAGAAGAGATTCTAAAAAAGATGGATGAAAAAGCTAAGTCTATGCAGACAGTTAAAGAATTTTTGCAAGTGCAGCCTCTAAGATTCAGTAGGCATTGCTCCTCGAAATATTGGTCCTTTCCAGCCCCCTCAAGGCCATCTCAAACTAGACCCAGGGGAAACAGACCCCCCCCCAGATTACAGTCTCAGGGTATGCAGAGATCTAAGCAATGGAGAGCCTCCACTTCTAAAACAAGGAGTGCTAAGCCACCCCTTATGGAAAGAATTTACAATGACTTCTCAACTCCAGTCCTCACCTCTGCCCAACTGCTCGTGCCCCTAGGAGGAAAACTTGCCCACCATGCAAAAAACTGGACCTCCATCACCAAAGACTGATGGGTCCTCAACCCTGTATCCCGGGAGTACAAATTTTACTTCCACTTCCAACCCCAAAAGGGTTCCCAGACCTCCCTCCAAACCAGTGGGCAGAGGCACAAAACCAAATTCAATCCCTGTTCTCCATAAGGGCAATTCAACCTGTTCCTGCAGAAGAAATAGGTCAAGGGTTTTATTCCAGACTTTTTCTGGTACCTAGAAAAGAGGCCACTTGGCACTCAATCCTAGATCTTTCCATTCTAAACACCTTCCTGGTGGTACCAAAATTCAAAATGCTAACCATTCAGCAGCTTCTTCCTGTGCTGTCCAAAGATGCCTGATTAGCCACCCTAGACCTAAAAGAAGCCTATCTGTACATCCCTATCAGGGACTCATGCAGAAAATGCTTATGCTTCAGGGCAGGATCTATGCATTATCAGTTCTCTGCACTTCACTTTGGCTTATCCACTGCTCCCAGAGTCTTCACAAAATGCCTGGCTCCAGTCATTACCTATTGCAGACAGAGAAAGATTCAAATTTACCCGTACTTGGACGATTGCCTGATTCAGGCAGACAATCAGGAAAAGTTGTTGCAGCACCTGACATTTGTAAAGAACCTTCTAACCTCCCTGGGGTACACTATCAATGAAAAGAAATCAAAACTAGTCCCCAGTCAAAAGATTGTATTCCTGGGAGCAAGCTTAGATACAGCATCCCAGATGGCATTCCTTACTCCAGAAAAACAAGTCTGACAGGCTACTTCACTCAAATGGCCACCAGAATCCAGCTATCTGCAATGAAAATTCTGCAGATCCTAGGGTTCATGGCCTCTTGCATTCTACTGATTCCATATGCCAGACTGCATATGAGGAAACTTCAGTGGTACTTGAAAAGTCTTTGGTGCCAACATTCTCAGGATCTGGAAACTGTTATTCCTGTCATACCCTGTCTAAGGACAGAGTTCCTTTGGTGGGCAGCAGCATGCAACCACAACAAGGGACTTAATTTTGCAAACAATGTTCAGAAATATTACAGGAAATGGAAAATAACCTGGGGTCATCAGACATTCCTTATGACATACAATGGGCTGCATGTAAAGTGAGATTAAGAGGATTATTTATTAGCAAAGCAGCTTTTTTCAAAAAGCAATACTTTAAGAAAGAGGAGTTCTTAAAATCTAGAATTTTTTCCTTGGAAAATTATCTTAGACTGAATCATGACCCTACTATAGAAAAACAAATTCTCGACTGTCAGAAAGATTTAATTTTGCTTCACCAAAATAATCTCTCTTTAGCTGAACAAAAATTACTTGCCTCATATTCAGAATGGGCCCAGGTTCCTTCTAAATTATTAGCGAGAATTATTAAAGTTAATTTTGAAAGACCGAAAATCTCATCTTTATCTTATAAAAATAAATTATATAACACGGATGAAGAGATAATTCAGCTATTCACTTCTCTCTATACTGATTTATATTCAGGTTCTTCTAATTCAGTTAATGATAATCACTTAAAAATCTTTTTAAATTCTCTACATTTCCTAAATTAAATGATAGTCAACAAAATTACTTTCTGCTCCTATATCGTTACAAGAAATCTCGATTCAATTGATAATCTTAAATTGGGAAAATCTCCTGGTCCAGATGGTTTTACTCCAGAATTTTTCAAAACTTTCAAATTGGTAATTCTTCCCTTTCTTCTCAAAGTATATAATCATATAAGAGTTAACGATATCTCAGATATTCATTGGAATACATCTAAAACCATCCTAATTCTAAAAATAATAAAGAAAAATCTGACCCAATAAATTATAGACCCATTTCTTTAATAAACGTAGATATTAAGATTTTATCATCTATTTTGGCTAACAGATTGAAACGGATTTTACCCTCAATTATTTCCCTAGATCAGTCAGGTTTTATGTCCCACAGACATGCTTGGGATAATACTCTGTCCTTAGAGTCTATCATTCATCTCATTAAAAAAAATTCAAACCCTATATATGCTCTGATCATTGATGCATCAAATGCGTTTGACAGAGTCTGTTGGAACTTTCTCTTTCAAACTATGTCATGTTTCAATATTCCTTTATTCTTTATAAATTTTTTAAAAGTTTTATACAAAGATATGTTTACTAGACTTTACATTAATGGTCAATTTTCTTCTCCTATAAAGATTACCAGAGGAACAAGACAGGGTTGTCCATTGTCTCCGTTTCTTTATAACATTTATTTAGAACCTTTGTTGTTGTATATTATTCAAAATACTTTTCATAATGTCCCCAGAATTCTTAATACCAAAATTCATTTTTCAGCTTTCGCTGATGATCTAGTTATTTACTTCCAAACTCCATTATCTGATTATAGAAAAATAACAAACTCCATTGATTACTTCTCTTGGTTTGAATTATCTATTAAATTCTTCTAAAACTCATATCTTTCCCTTAAATCACTTAGCACATAAATCATTTTTGTTTTCAGATCATCATTTTCAGTTTACTTATAGTATAAAATATTTAGGTATCAATTTAGAACACAATAATAAATCTTCTTTTCAAAATAACATCAATAAAGTATGGAACTCAATATTATCTGATATGGACAGATGGAAACATCTAAACCTTTCACTTTTATCAAAGGCGGCCATAATTAAAATGAACATTCTGCCTAAATTCCTTTACCAGTTCACATCATCTGATCAGATAATTCCAAAATCTTTTTTTGAGTCTGTAAATAAAGCTTTGGCAAAATTTTTATGGTTCCCTAAATCTGTTAGAATTTCCTATTCCAGATTGTCAATTTTGAAGGACAAGGGTGGTTTAGGCCTTCCTAATCTATATCTCTATTATCTGATTGTCTCATCTAATAAACTTCTCACCATATCTAATTTCAAGAATATTTCTTATACAAATCAATCTTTATGGATAAAATTATGGTACAATTACATCATTTCAAAAAATATAAATCCAGAAGCTATTCCTTTTATCTCTTTGGATAGTTTATTTATTAAAAATATGTCTACTGTAATTAAACAAAAGATTAGAGCCTTCCAAACCTTACTCAAACTATGTAATCTAGAAAAGATTTCTCACCTTATTCAACCAGTTCATCTAAACCCAAATATAATGATAGACAACAAACCCTTTAACTTAACAAAATATCCTTTAATAAAAAATTTAAAAGTTAGAGATGTTTTGAAATATCTTGACTTATCTTTACCCGATTGGCGTAAAATGTTGAAAGTAAATTGGAACTATTCACCAATCCTTAGTCAACTAAGAGTAATAATTAAAAACAAGTTTTTATGTTTAGACCACATAGAACTACAAATGAAAACCTCGACACGATTATCAAAATACTTTCCTCATCAGATAAAATGCTCTCAAACTCTTATAAGTTAATCAATAGCTTAATAATGGACCATAATTGTCTTTTATCAAATGTTTGGTTAAGTTATAACTCCCAATTGTCAGAGTCTCAGAAACTTTTGGCCATTAGATATACAAAGGAATTTATCCCTTTTAAAAATTATCATATACACAATTAATGATTAATAATGACGCCTGCTATACCCCATACAAATTAAATAAATTTAACCCAAGTAAATCCCCATCATGTTCATGTTGTTCTCACCCCCAAGCAGACCTTCTACATATCTTATGGTATTGTCATTTTTCTCACAGATTATGGACCTCTTTGAAAGTCAGATTGCAGAAAATGGGGTACCAAAAGTCTACATTGTCCTGGGAACTTGCTATTCTTCATATTCCATTAATTCATCTTTCAAAATTAGATATTCATGTTATCATTTTTATTTGCTCATTACTAAAACTTTACATAATACAAAATTGGCTGGATTGAACCAAACTAAATTGGGTTACTTTCCAGAAAATGGCTTTTTCACATATTGATGCTCAAAGGCACTTAGTTAGAAGTCCAAAAAAAAAAGCATTAAAAAAGTTAGTGTTAGAAAAAGTCTTAAATATAATAAATAGTTAATGTTAAAATTTATTTATTTTTTTTTCTTTTTTTCAGGTTGCCTAACTTGTATATAGTGTACATATTGCGTATTGCTTTATTACTTAATAATATGTTAAATCTCCTGAAGGATTGTTTTCTCATCTATGAGTCGAAATATGTTTATTTATACCTACTGTTCATGTATAAAACTTCTAACTGTTTTGTTATTTATATATTTAATAAAACATTTTTTGAGAAAAAAAACAAGGGACTTAATTTACTCAACCCCATGCTGCCCAGACCCTAACCACAGACGCATCAGACTATGCCTGGGGGGCACATCAGTATGGCAAGTGCATTCAGGGCCACTGGAGCCCAAGTCAAATTCATCTGCACATCAACCAAAAAGAGATGCTAGCTGTTCAGCACACTGTGACAGCTTTCAAATCCCAGATCTCACCAGGACCCCTGCTAATAAAAACAGCAACACCACAGTTATGTGGTACATCAACAAGCATGGGGAGCCCACTCTTACCCACTCTGCAGGCTAGCCATGGCCCTGTGGAACATGGCCTTGGACATACAGATTCATCTGCAAGCTCAATTCCTGCCAGGCAAACAAAACACTCTGGCAGATGATGTAAGCAGATATCTGCTAGACCCACAAAGTGGCAATTAGACCCCAGCACCTTCAGCCTTCTAACCCTGAAATGGGGGACCCCAGAGGTGGACCTTTTTGCCTCCCCCTACAATCACCAGCTCAGCTAATTCTGTACCAGGACACCTCATAGCAGGACCTGGAAAGTGGATTCTCTACCTTCCAGTGGGTAAACCTCTCAATCTATGCATTTCCCCTTCTGCCTCTTCTCATAAGAATATTACTCAAGATAAGACAGGACAAACCAAGGGCAATCCTGTTTGCCCCGGACTGGCCATGCCAGCACTGGTACCCACTACTGTGTAGCCTGTCACCGGTGCCACCCCGGCACTTACCCCAGTTCCCAACCCTCCTCACCCAGCCGGAGGGACAGATTCTGCATCTGCAACTGCAAACCCTGAATCTTGCAGCCTGACTTATTCCTTGAATTCTCCCCCAGTGACCAGCCTAAGGAAGCAGGTGCTGGACGTCATTCTTGAAGCCAGAAGACCCTGTACAAGGAAATCCTATGCTGATAAGTGGAAAAGGTATTGTTCCTGGATTCAGTCTAAAGGAGAGGACACAGCACTTCCCTCCTTACCTCTAATCCTGGATTACCTAGCAGATCTACTCCACAGAGGCCTATCCTTCTCCTCCATTAAGATCCATGCCTCTGCCATCTCGGCTCATTACAACACTGAGCCACCTCTCTTCTCTCACCCTCTCATCATGCAGTTCCTGAGAGGGGGCAAACAATCTAAGGCCATCATGGAGTGCACCCACTCCTGCTTGGGACCTTAACTTTGTATTGGAAAAGCTCACGGTACCCCCCTTTGAGCCTGCAGCATCAGCAGAGTTAAAATTCCTGTCTTGGAAAACAGCCTTGCTTCTGACCATCACTTCAGCTAGAAGAGTGTCTGAGCTACAAGCACTTATGGCTGTGGAACCCTTCATTATTTTTCATGCTGACAGGGTCTCCCTCAGGACTAACCCTTCCTTTATGCCAAAAGTGGTGTCCAGTGTGGCTCTCAACCAATCTATCCATTTGCCAGCCTACTTCCCTAAACCTCAAAATAAAGGGAAAAGGATCCTGCACTCCTTGGACATGCACAGGTAGCTCAGATTCTACCTGGATAGGACTAAAGTCTTCAGGAAATCTGACCAGTTACTAGTCAGTTTTGCACCAGGGGCATTGGGCAAGGCCATTTCAAAACAATTTCCAAATGGATAGCACACTGTATCCATTTCTGCTACAAATACCATGGGAAACCAGCCCCTTAAGGAGTCAGAATGCATTCGACTAGGGCAACTTCTACCTCTACAGCATTCCTCAGGGGAGTCCCTACCAGGGACATTCTGGAAGCTGCTACCTGGAGTTCTGTACACACCTTCACCAAGCATTACCACTTACCTATCTTTTCCAAATCCAGGGCAGGTTTTGCAACTGCAGTCCTTCAGGGCATACTAGCCAGCTCCAGAAACAAGAAGAACATAGTACAATTGTGTACACTTACCATAAATGTAGATGTTCGAGTGTATTCACTGTTGCAGTCCTGGTTTCCCACCCTCCAGCCCCCTTGTCTCTCTCTCTCTCCTCTCTATCTCTATTACTTACCCCTTACTGGGTTATTGGTATTTACTTTTTACTGGTGGTGTTTTTCCCACCATAACTTTGCTCCCTATTTGGGGGGCTCCTGACATTTGGGGCTAAAAAAACTGATATAATGGTGTTGGCTGCCTGTTTTTATACCCCTGACGATCTGACATCAGTACTGAAGTGACAGCAACTGACGTAGAAATGCTAAGTCTCTGATACTCGAGCCAACTGAGGGCTACCTGCAGGCAGATAACCCCTAGTGTGATGACTGCAACAGTGAATACACTCAAACATCTACATTTATGGTGAGTGTACACAACTGTACTATCTCTTTACTGTAAAGAATCCTCCTAAATTTTCCACAAGTGTAGGGTAACACTGTTGCAGTCCTTCTTCCATGCCTAAATGGTTGCAGAATTGTTCGAAAACCGGCAGTTAGTCTACTAATGTTCTTCCTTTCCACAGAACAAGGAAGAGAGAATTTTATAGTCCTTTAACATGGACAAGTAGCTCAGATTCTTCTGTTTATCAAGAACTAAACAAATAAAAAAAAACAGACCAACTTTTTGCAGCCTTTTCAAAGGGAGAAGAATGTAAGACTATCAACAAACAGACTATTTTTAAATAGATTCCCAACTGCATTAGCTTTTGTTGTCTTAACCATGGAAAGACTATTCTTGTAAAGATTAAGGGTTCATTCCAGAAGAACTATGTCTGCTACCACAGCCTTTTCTGGTGGACACTACCAGTGTTGTCAAGGAGACATTTGTCTGGTAATCTGCCTATATAGTTACCAAACATTACAATTAGAGGTCATATGCAGAGCCAGGTTAGGCTTTGCTGCAGTCTTCCTGCAGGGTCAGGTGTCTCCTGCCACTTCTACGTGGAGGCTACCCTCTTATAAATGAGCATCAGAGGTCTTTGTGAGAGTCAGTACTGCAACAGTAAACTACAAAGATTGTAGTACAGCTGTGTTCCAAGCTTGGTATAGTTGTAAATGGTTTCAGTGCCAGTTGCCTCCGTTAGTCTCATCTTTTTTTTGTTACCCTAGGGTTGAAGTGGGTAGCCAATTTACCTCTCCTACTTTGTTCCTTTCATCAGATGCTTTGTCCCCAAGAAACATGTTACTGGAAAGGATCATCGCTGGCTGGGTCCTACTATGGAGCCTATGTTGTTGTATCCATTTCTGCTACAAATACCATGGGACAAGACAGACATGAAGATGACTCACAATAACAATACTTTACACTATTAATCTTGACATTGGTAGGGGAGAAACTGACAGACCAAGAGGAAGAAGGTAACAGGTCTGATATTCAGGTCGGCCTTCAGACCCCTGCAGGGAAGAATCCCAAAAGTCAGTACTGCAGCAATGAATGTACTCAAATATTTTGTGTGATAAGTTCCTAACACAACTGTATTTTCCGTTTCCTAAGCAGCCTAGCAAGGGAAAAGTGGAAAGTGTTACTTCAGTGGGTGAGACTTTTCATTCAAAGCAAAGGGGCCCCTTCTGCATCACAACCTGGATACACTAAGGCTGACACTTGGATGATTTCACCTTAATCCTAACTAGCTACACGTACTTGGAGGACATGCTAAACATTATAAGGGATGCTAGAAAACCAAACCCTAATCGGCAAAATAGAAGATATTTCCTTCTAGTGTCTTTCCAAAGATAAACATACAAATAAGGCACTAATGGTAGTGGTCCTGGTGTATTCCTGTCTGTCCTTTTCAGAGCTGGCCTTTCTTATGCTTCAGTAAAGACTTAGGCATTTGCTGTCTCAGCCTGCATGGCATTAGGCCCTCCATTTTGTACTGTAAACCATCAGTACATCATTTGTTAAAAGGGGTTTTGCATCTTAGACCTCCAAGAAAGGAAATTGCACCACCATGGGACATTTACTGTGTCCTTTAGAAACTGAGTCTAGTCGCATTTGAACTAGTTGCTTCTGCATCACTGCAGTTTTTATCCTGGAAGACAGTGATCTTGGTGGCTGTCACTCCTGATAGAAGGATTTTAGAACTTAAGCTTTGATGTACACGGGGACCATGTTTGATTTTTCATGAGTACAAGTGTATCCCTTCATTTCAAACCTCTGTCTTATGCCTAAAGTTGTGACAGACCTGTTATCCCAGAGTCAGGCAATTTGTTTGTGTTTTTTTCATAACCCCTAAAATAAGGGCAAGGAAACCCTTCATTCTTTAAAGGTAACCATTTGAAATGTTGGGACCCATTAGAGTGAGTGCCGAAATATGGAGTCTGAATAGCTGAAAGATCGAGCATGTATATAATAAGTCCGAGATGACATTTCTCTGAATATTCCCTTTTCTCCTAGGTATGGCGATCTCAGAGTTGGTATATATAAGTTCAGGGAGTCTTGGGGTTTGCCCTCCTGCAAAAAGAAGTTTAAAGGAGAAGAGCAATTTTCAGGATTAGCTCTTCTCATGTGTTTTCGGTCTTGTTCTTCGGCTTGTCGACACTCTGCATTTCAAGTGCTGAAATCTCAGTAGGGAGCCTTCTTTGAATGTGTGTAGACAGCTGAGGTTTTATTTACTCAGGACTAAGGAGCTCAGAAAGACAGGCTAGCTGTTTGTATTTTTGGCAAAGGGCAAGTAGGGAACCAGTTAACAAACAGACGCACTCTAAATGGCGTACACATTCTATTTCCTATTACTACTTTGCTTGTGGCAAACCTGTTTTTGGGCATGACATAGCCCATTGTACTATATCCCTGCAGGTACCACATCATTCCTCAGAGAGCTCAGCAGTGAAGCCATCTGGTCCTCAGTGTGTAGCAGTTAGTGCAGAGGATTTAAGGCTCTGAGCCATTAATGAGCTTCCAATAGTCAGGTACAGGGTTTGATTCTTTCTACTGATCGACTCTGAGCAAGTCTCTTAAACAGACAGTGCTCTCAGGTAATTTCTTAAAAGGGTACTTGTGTCCAGTGGTATTACCTGGTTAACATATGAATAAAATAAAATAATAATAATAATAATAATAATAATAAATAAAAATAGTGTATGCATTCTAAAAACACTATAATCTGAAGGTTTCCTCTAGAGCTAGGACACGGTTTGCCTCTGCTGTACTTCAAGGCTTACTATCTAAACAATGTTTTCCTCTGCCAACCACCCTCTAAATTACTGCTTTGGGAATATTTTCAAGAAGAAATTACAACCAATATAAATAGTATGATGAATGTACTACAGTTATGTTAGGAACTTATAAGTGTATTTGTCCAAATACATTTTACTCCTTTGTATTACTCTGGCTTTACCAGGGCAAGAACAATATGAAATTGTTATCAGCCAATACTCCACTTACAACACTGATATGCTTGTGTGGTAGTGGGAGGGAGGTTTTTAAAGCTTTGGGGGAAGATACAGCTCTGGAAGTCAGGCTGGCCAGTCAGGCTACCTTGGTACAGGATATCCCAAGATGTAAAACAGTGAATTCATCTGCATTTATGGTAAGTTCCTAACACATCTGAACTTCTGGTAAATGTAATTCCAGGTATGATGAACAAGGCCTTGCTTTGAGCCTTTGTAAAAAAACATCCTTTGATAATATAATTATTTCTGTGTATTTCCTTTATACCTGCCTGTAGTGTTGTTCTTTTTATAAGTATGTTAATAATTTGTTATTGCTTCTGCCCTACTTCTCTGGCCCTTCCATGATGACAGAACTATGACACTCGTTACTAACAATCTGAAGTTTTTATTCTGTGGTAGTTTATCTCGTCTATAGTTTTAGCTCCAGGCAGGGGTTTGTTAGAGATATTTATCTTCCTGTACCCTAGTTGAAGATGTTCTCTTCTTAAACTTCAAGTTTTCATTGATTTGCCATTTGGATCTCTACAAAGATTTTCACCTAATTTTTTAACATTAGACTTTTTTGTAACAACATTAACGAGGTTGTCATTGTGGCACCAATTCTATCCTCCACAGATGTAAGGTTAATTTTTTTTTCTTCCATTTGTACAGCTTCATTTCTTTTGTCATCTGCATCTGGCCCATCCAGGTTGTGAATGTATAGAGATGCCTGCAACATCTTAGTTCCTGTTACATAATCTTAGGATGTGTATTTCTCCCCCTCAGCACTGTGCCTATGGCACCAATGGCTTCCCCTAGGGCTGATTATTATTTGATGCTCAGCACACCCATCTCCCTGTCTCCCTGCATGGAGGAGTCCTCCATTGTATGCTCCTGCTCAGTTCAAAGAATGTGAAGACTAGGGCATGCTGTTTCAGCTCGTGCAGGTATAGGTGGGGAATGCTTAGTGATTACTTCACTGGCAGCATGATAAGGCTTGTCAGACTACCATGCCAGTGACAGAGCAGTGGGTTACCATTAAGTTATTACAGGCGTCAGCAGCTTTTAAGTGACAATGTTACAACTGTGTTTGTATTTGCATCTGCATGGTGAATTGTAATGAAAAGTATGGAGTGTGATTACCGCTATAACATAAAGAAGCGCTTCCTGCTCTCTTTTGCTACTGCCACTAAAAATACATTCTGAAGAATGGAGGCAGGTTTTACAAACATTAGATTTCTCAGCCCTTCAAGATTATTCCACTTGCAATGTGGCAGTGCAATAAACAACTCCTTTCTTGTCAGCAGTTGTTGCTAAATAAAGCAAGTAAAAATATAATATTACTGTCTGCTGTCTAGTATTACAGTTTTTTTTTTTTTACGGTACACTGTGTAGTGTTGCTGTTTAAGTGGCTGGTAATAACTTGGGTTCTGTTTCCACACATCTTACAACCAGGGCATTGCTTGCTTCACAGACTACATCCAGGGAGGTGCATACTGCTGAATACCTGGATGTATCCTAATCTTCAGTTCTCTTCCCTGTGTTGGTGCTGTTGGCTGGAATGTGTTCTTGAGCTCATATTCTTGTTCTGAATGAACAGCATGTTTGCAGGATAACATTTTCCCTTCAGCTTTACTTCACATTAATAACAAGATCATTTTCTTTCTTTCTTTCTTTCTGCAAATAGTCTCTCAAAATAATTCTCAGCACTTTTCTTTCTGAAAAATATTCTAACCATTTTTATCTTTCCCCCATTGTGTGTGCTGTGTAGCTTTACCGTTGATGACTCTTCCTAAGTTCTCTTTAGGTTATCCACTAGCCTTTACTTTTCTTTGCAATGATATTTTGTTCCTTGACAACCCTGTCCTTGTAGGTAGAATCACTATGACCGGCTTTCCCTGATGTTCTTCGTGTTTCACTGTTGCAGTCATTACATTTGGGTAATCCTGCTGGCAGGTTGCCCTCAGTCGGCCTGAATTCCAAAGTCTTGGGTCCTGCGTCGGCTGCTGTCACCCTCTCCCTGACATCAGGTCGTCAGGGGTATAAAAGAAGCAGCCGACTCCATTTTCTTCAGTCTTTCTTGCCGCACGGTGCCCGAAGCAGAAGCAGTTCGCAAGTGCTGGTCGGCCGACTCCTGAGATTTTCGTGTTCGAATGTCAGATCCAAAGTCTTCAATAAAACTAAGTACCCCGTTGGGGAAACTTTTTTCTTGCTCCTGACCGATGTCAGAAAAAGTAAATAATTGTATTTCTTGTGGAAAGCAAATACCTCATAAGGGCTTTCATTCTTACTGTATTCCTTGCCTAGGCCCTGATCACAATGTTTCTGGTTGTCAGTTATATGCTAGATTTAACCAACGCACTATTAAGCGTCGGTATGATTTTGCTTTAAACTACTTTGGACGCCGGTTTAATTATCCAGAAATGTCGTCGGATAGCCATCCAACTACCGGAGTTCACAAAACGCAAAGTAAAGGAGAGAGATAAACAACCGAGGCCCAAAACCTATGACAAGGCTTCTCCTAAGCCAGTCGCCGGTTCTCAGTGAGGAGCTTTCGCAGCCCCTGACGCCCGCTACTTTAGAGTCACAGGCCGCTACCGACTCCCACGTGGAGTCGACCATGCCACTGGAAACTCAAGGTATTGGAGCCTCTGATACTATTCCCTCAGATGGGTCCGGAGCCGCTGAGCAGGCACCGGCTTCTGCGGGTGTATTCAGACCTAAACATCTTTACATTAAATCGACTTCAGCTTCAAAGGCAAAGACTAAAGCACCTTATAAAGCAAAGAAACAAACTCAAGAGCCACGTGGACAGGCCTCTATCCCCAAAAAACAGATGCTCAAAATGGCCAAAGATTTGATTACCTTGGTTAGGGGTTCCCATCCCCCTCCTGATAAGAGGCCTAGGCAAGAGACTGACTGAATCTTCAGATCAGGTTTCTATTTCTTCTGATCAGGAATACTCTCTTCCCCCCATGAGGATTCTAATACTGAAGAATCTATACCTTCAGCTTCTCCTCCAGAGGACTATTCCTTTGGGGAAACCTTGCATACCATGAGGGAGCATTTCCACTGGGAGAGCCAAGCTTTTGCAGAATCTAAAAAGAGGCTCAGAGATTTCCTTTTACTTCCTCAACACAGGCCTCTAGCCATTCCACCTGTGTTATTCATTGTAGATGATGTGTTTTCGGAGTCTAGTCTTACCCTTGACTCCTTACCTCCAGCTCCTGTTAAGCCTGATAGATAGTACAGGGTTCCTGACTCTCATAAATTCCTTTTTAAAAACCCTGCTTTAGACCCAGAGACTATTTCTCAGGGTCCCAAAGGAGTTGAGGCTTCCACTGCAAAAAACCCTACCCCCTCTGACAGAGATTCTAGGGCAATGGATAGATGGGGAAAAAAGGTTTACACATCTGCTACCTTGGCTATAAGGGCCTTAAACTGTCAGTTTCATATGCTCAAATATCAGCAACATGTCATGGCATTGCTTAAACAGAAAATGTTGTTAAACTCTGAATGTGCAGAAAACAGGGAAATGCAGTGTTTATTGCATGCAGCTGAACAAGTTGGAAAGCATACTTTGCAATGTGGTTTTGATTCTTTGGAGGCCTCCTGCAGGGCCGCAGTTACGGGTTCTGTAATTAGGAGGCATGCTTGGTTAAAGGAACAAAATCTGCCTGATCATGTGAAAGTTAAATTATTAGATGCACCATTACAGCATGATACTTTGTTTGGTGTTGAGGCAGAAGAGGTGTTAAAGAAAATGGAGGACAAAGCTAAATCTATGCAAACTGTCAAAGATTTTTTTACAAGTACAGCCACCTAGGTTTAGTAGACACTGGCCTACAAAAAATTGGTCCTTTCCTGTGTCAGACAGACCTCAAAGGGGCAGATCCAGATGCCCTAGAGGCAGATCCCAGGCGCAAGGTTCATACAGGTCAAAGCAATGGGGTGCTTCTACCTCCATAGTTGGAGAAGACAAATCACAACCTTACAGGAAACTGTCTCAATGACTTCCCCCTGCCTGCACCAAGCACTTATCTCCTGGCAGCACCCTTAGGGGGAAAATTAGCACTTTTTTCTCAAAATTGGCACATTATAACCTAGGACAAGTGGGTTCTAAACATAGTGTCGCAAGGCTACAAGTTCTATTTCCATACCCTGCCAAAGGCAAACGGCTGGCCAGATATGCCAAAAAATCAATGGGCAGAGGTACAAAAACAAGCCTCATCCCTCATGGACATGGGGGCCATTCAACAAGTACCAGAGCAAGAGCAGGGACAAGGATTTTACTTAAGACTGTTCTTGGTACCCAGAAAGGGCAAGGCCTGGAGAACAATACTGGACCTATCTATTCTGAACACATTCCTGAATATACCAAAGTTCAGAATGTTAACTTTGCAGCAGCTTCTGCCCATGCTGGGCAAGAATGCTTGGCTTGTGACTTTAATCCTAAAAGAGGCATGCCTGCATGTCCCAATCCGACAATCATGCAGAAGATACCTCAGATTCAAGGCTGGCTCAATGCATTACCAATTTTCTGCACTGCCCTTTGGCTTATCTACTGTGCCCAGGATCTTTACAAAGTGCCTGGCACCAGTAATTGCATTCTGCAGACAAGAAGGAATACAAATATATCCTTACGTGGACGACTGTCTAATTCAAGCAGAGATCAAGGACATTCTTCTACAGCATCTGGCATTTGTGAAAAGACTTCTAACATGCCTAGGATAAACAGTCAATGAAAAGAAATCAAAACTAGTACCCTCTCAAGAGATAATATTCCTGTGTGCAAGCTTAAGTACAACTGCCCAGATGGCTTATCTCACGCCAGACAAACAAAGGCAACTGACTACCTATTTCAAGATGTTGGCAACAAAGGCCCAGTTATCTGCAAGAAACATTCTGCAGTCTTTGGGCTTCATGGCATCCTGCATCCTACTAATTCCATATTCAAGACTGCATATGAGGAAACTTCAATGGTACCTAAAAAGTGTTTGGACTCAACATTGCCACAGCCTGGAGACAATGATTACTCTCATTCCCTGCCTGCAACAGGAGTTTCGATGGTGGGCGAAGGCTTGTCACCAGAACAAGGGACAGCCATTCACATTACCCCCAGTCATGCAGAGACTAACAACAGATGCATCAGATTATGCCTGGGGGGCCCACATGGCAGGAAGATGCATTCAGAGCACATGGTCCTCAAACCAAATGCATCTACATATCAATCAAAAAGAGATGCTAGCTGTTCAAAATGCCCTGACAGCCTTCAAGGAACTACTTCATCCGGGACAACTACTGATAAAGACAAGCAACACCATGGTCATCTGGTATATAAACAAGCAGGGGGGCACACATTCATACCTCCTTTGCAGACTAGCCATGACTTTGTGGGACACAGCATTGACTTACCAAGTACATCTGCAGGCACCATTCCTGCCAGGAAAGGAAAATACTCTGGCAGATGAACTAAGCAGAAACCTCATGGATCCCCATGAGTGGCAGCTGGATCCACAGGTCTTCAGCATGATAACAAGGAAATGGGGATGCCCAGACATAGATCTATTTGCCTCTCCTCACAACTACCAACTAAAAAGATTCTGCACAAGGACTTATCACAGACAAGCATGGAAAATGGACGCCCTATCTTTCAGCTAGAAAAACCTATCAGTGTATGCCTTTCCTCCACTTCCTCTCCTCCCCAAGGTACTCCTAAAGGTCAGACAGGAAAAGCCAAAGATGATACTGATTGCCCCAGACTGGCCCCGCCAGTACTGGTATCCAATCCTAAAGAATTTGTCTCAAGGCCCAGCTTGGAACTTACCTCAAATACCCCATCTACTGTCCCAGCAAAACAATCGGATCCTGCACAGCCAACTCAGGACTTTAAACCTGGCAGCATGGCGGATAATGTAATCATACAAAACACACCTCTCAGTAAAGCTGTGATGGATGTCATTTTGGAAGCCAGAAGGCCTAGTACTAGAAAATCTTATGCTGGAAAATGGAAGAGATTCTGTGCTTGGAACCAGGCACAAGGAACTGATACAGCTGTGCCAAATATTCCTTGGATTTTGCAATACTTAACTGAGATGCTGGACAAAGGCCTATCTTTTTCATCAATTAAAATTCATGCCTCTGCCATTTCGGCTCATTACAATACAGAACCACCAATCTTTACTCTTCCTTTATTAAAGCAGTTCCTCAGAGGAGCCAAAAATTTAAGGCCTGCAAAGAGATCACCAATACCTGCATGGGACCACAACTATGTCTTGGAAAAACTCACCCTGCCTCCTTTTGAGCCAGCTGATATAAAGTTTTTATCTTGGAAAACAGCTCTGCTCCTAGCAATAACTTCTGCAAGACAAGTTTCAGAGCTACAGGCACTCATGGCTGTGGAACCTTTTATCATGTTTTATCCAGACAAGGTTTCTCTGAGGACAAACCCGACATTTATGCTAAAGTGGTGTCCCGTGTGGCTCTTAACCAAACTGTTCATCTGCCAACTTTTTATCCAAATCCACAGAACAAGGGGGAGAGAATTCTGCATTCCTTGGACGTACACAGACAGCTTAGATTCTACTTGGACAGAACCAAAGTTTTCAGGAAGACAGATGAATTACTAGTGGCATATGCTGCAGAATCACAAGGAAAGGCTATCTCAAAGCAGACTGTTTCAAAGTGGATAGGCCACTGCATTCGTTTCTGCTATTTTCAACATGGCAAGCCAGTGCCTAAGGGCATTAGGCCACACCAACCAGGGCTGCAGCCACTTCAGCAGCCTTTCTCAGGGGAGTACCAACCAAAGACATATTAGAGGCTGCTACTTGGAGTTCAGTGCACACCTTTACAAAGCACTATCATCTGCCACTCTACTCTAAATCCAGGGCAGGCGTTGCCACTGCAGTTCTGCAGGGCCTCATAGCCGCTCCTAATGCTGTTTAGCTCCAGCCTCCCAACCATAGCTTTGGGACTCTACCCAAATGTAATGACTGCAACAGTGAAACACGAAGAACATAGTACAGTTGTGTGCACTTATCATAAATGTAGATGTTCGAGTGTATTCACTGTTGCAGTCCAGGTTACCCACCCGCCATTCCCCTTTTTTCTGCTGGAACTTGTATTTCCTTCTCTGATTTATGCAACCTATGTGGTGTATTTGCTTGTAGATGAAGGTAAAGTTTATACTGGTGCATGCATTTTTATATATATAAATTTTGAATACCCTTTTAGGGGGCACCTGACATCTGGGGCAAGAAAAACTGAAGAAAATGGCGTTGGCTGTTTCTTTTATACCCCTGATGACCTGACGTCAGGGAGGGGGCGACAGCAGCCGACGCAGGACCCAAGTCTTTGGAATTCAGGCCGACTGAGGGCAACCTGCCAGCAGGATTACCCAAATGTAATGACTGCAACAGTGAATACACTCTAACATCTACATTTATGGTAAGTGTACACAACTGTACTTTTCTTGCATTGTGATATTTTATGTGCTGTTGTAGCACTCAGTTTAACAGTCATGTTTTCGTCTTGTTTTCAAACCTGAGAATTTCTCCATTCCTTTTAATTTTGTTTTTGTTGTTGTTGTTAGTGCTCCAAAAGTGTCATTTTTTTCTGTTTGTACTTCGGTTGCTTTTGATGTTGGGATAGCCAGCAGCATTCATAGTTTTTCACCTTGTATACATATGCATGCATTCATCGCTTTTACCATTGTCTGTGGGTATACCTCTACCAGTCGTACTTAGAAGTATGGTATTCATTTTCAAGCTAACCAACTGAAAGTGGAACTTGCAGATGTTATTTCTTAGTGCACGGGGGTATAGTATTTTTGATGTCTGTAATGGGGTCATCTAGCTAGCAGAGTTAGCTGGGGGTGATAGGCTGAAGTGGCCAAAAGTCAGCTCTCCTGTCCTGGGGAAGAGTTCAAGGAAACCAGTGCAACTTCTGTTGGAGACCAAGAGTCTTGCCTACTCAACTAGGGGCAATGGCAGTTTGACTTCTTTGTATGTGCCCCCCCCCCCCCCCCCCTGTCCAGGGATTCTGACTGGCTGTGCACATATGAAGGCTCCCAGTGCCATCTCCTGTGTCTCCTCACTACATCCCTTGCTCCACAGGCACTACTAATACATTATTGAAAGGGTGACTCCTGAAGTAGTTAGAGCCTACACTATGATAAGGTTGTGTGTGTGAGGTGGGACTTCCAAGATGGCTGCACATTGAGTAACAGCTTAGTTCTAGCTCTCCCCGTCTGAAAACAGAAACTCAGCAGAGAAGGCCAGTAGACTTGTGTTTATGGGTAAATTTCAGTAACTGGCTAGTAAGTGTACTGCCTGGATGCCACAAAAAATGAAATACAGAGGACCTGGAAAAAAATCAGATACAAAAAGTGAGGAAGGAAACACTGACTGCGGGAAGTTTTTCAGCTGTTCAGCAAAAAGCAATGCAATCTCCAGACATGAATTCCAGCAACCTACAGGAAGATGCAAGACAACTGCACACAGACCTGGTTAAAATGAAACATTGATGGATTATATCAACACAAACAACAAAAGGTTGGAAAAAATGGAAGAAGCTTTAAATATATACTCGTATGAGGTGATAAAGCTGCAAAACCCAGAGGTCAAACTGAAGAAAAGGCTGCTGAATATGAGATTGCTCAAGAAGAGATGTTTCAAAAAATAACAGAATTAGAGGACAAAACATGTAGGGAAAACTTGATATTTTCAGCAATACCACAGAAGCTGGAAGGAACAGACTGCATTAATTTTATGAAAAAACAAACCAGTAACTGGACTGGTATTCCACAACAGGAATTGTTAGTTAAAGGGGCACATTGTGTGTATGCTCCAAACCAGGCTATGAGAATAGACCTTTAATAGTAAAGATGCAGTCCTACCAGCAGAAGGAGTTGATTCTTACAAAACTGTGGCAGAAGGACAGAGTACTAAAAGTGGGAGACAGCAGAGTGTTTGTGGAGAATGATTACTCATTGTAACCAGGCAGAAAAGAGGCACATTTATTCCACTATTCAGGGAATGTTGAGATGCAGGTGTAAGATTCAAACTGTTGTACCCAGCTGCCTTCAAGGTATTCTTCCACAGAGAGACTAAATCATTTTTTGATGAAGTACATGCTAAGGAGGAAAACGTTTGTCCAACAGAAAGTAAGTTGTGAAACAGAAGGAGATTCTGCTTCTTGAACTTTTGGTAATAAAGACCACAGAGATACAGTACATGTGAAACCTTATCCAATGTTTCGGTGGAAAATGTTGGAGAGAAGGACGGAAGCTCGAGAATTGACTAGAAGAATCGAGAGTATGGTGGAATTGAAGCAATGACAGGATGTGGTAGATGGAGATGAACAGGATTAAAACCAGTAGCTTAATGTTGGTTTACAGTGCAGCAATTACATTTGTGAAATCTGACAGAAGAAAATGTGGAAATATTGGACTTTTTCAGAATTTATTGGACTTATGGGGGACTCTGAAGTGTATGCCTTATTTCGTGTTGTTAATGTTTGGAAAAGTGCTTTGGGGAGGAGAAGAGGAGGGAGAAAGTTAACTAAGTAAATATTTTTTTTCTTAAATAGTACTGTTTTGTTATGTGTTTTTTTTTACATGCTATAAAGTAAAGTTTTCTCAGTTACTTTTAAGTGTTAGTTGGGATTGTAAATGGGTGCTGCTGTTCTTTTTTCCTTTTCTTTCTCCGTCTTCTCTATTTCTTCTTCAGTTTTAAGAAATGTAGGTCCTGCAATGTAAAAGGAAAAGCCTGATAAAAAGCATGACAAGTGAAAAATTAATGTGCTTTTTCTCATTCTTCCATAGGGGAATGACTAGATTAAGGAACTTAGACTGATTTAGCAACAAATTTTAAGAGAGAGCAAGTAAATGAAAAAGAATATTGAATTTTATGAAGCTTTTTTTTCTAGAAAATACATGTTTGCTTAGTAGCAATTCTGCATCAGGTCTTCATGTTTCTGTTGAAACAATCTGATAAAGAGAAACTGGGTACAGTCTGGTGGAGAGTGATTAGCTGAGGAAAAAAGAAGAAAAAAGAAATTGGTTAGGACATAATGTTCTCTGAAAGCATTCAGGGATGTTCATCATCTTACCCTGCTGCAGTCATCACACTTGGGTTATCCTGTCGTCAGGCGGTCCCGCAGTCAGCCGGAATTCCAAAGTTTTGGTCCGGCGTTGGTTGCTGTCGCTTCTTCCCTGACGTCGGTGCACCAGGGGTATATATAATGCATCCGACACCATTTTCTTCAGTCTTTCTTGCCGCGCGGTGCCCGAAGCAGAAGCAGTTCGCAAGTGCCGGTCGGCTGACTCCTGAGATTTTCGTAGTCGAATTTCAGATCCGAAGTCTTCAATAAAGCTAAGTACCCCGTTGGGGAAACTTTTCTTGCCTCAGACCGATGTCAGAAAAAGTTAACAATTGTATTTCTTGTGGGAAGCAAATACCTCATAAGGATTTTCATTCTTACTGCATACCTTGCCTAGGCCCAGACCACGACATCACTGGTTGTCGTTTTTGTGCTAGGTTTAATAAGCGTACTATTAAAAGACGCTTTGACTTCGCACGACACTACTTTGGTAGAAAATTTAACTACACTATGCCGTCGGAGCAACCGACTACCGGCGTGCACAAAAAACGCAAGGATAAGGACAGGCAGCCTAGACCCAAGCCAGACTCCGAGGCCTCGGCTGGTCCAGTCTCTGGTTCACCGGTCTTCAGTGAGGCTCCGACGCAGCCCCTGACTACCGCAGATCTGGAACCCGAGACCGCTTCGGAGCTTTTGTCGGAAAGTACTAGCCTGACGCCGCCATTTTGTTTAGCCCCTACCGACGACACTGCTGATAGAGATGTCGGTACTGCAGAAACACCTTCAGTTTCTGAAGGCGTCTTCAGACCGACGCCACTCACCATAAAAATGTTTCCTAAGACTAAGACTCCTATTAAACCTAAAAAGACTGCACTTCAGTCTCCAGTTCAAGGCCCCATGCTTAAGAAACAGATGCTCAAAATGGCTGAACATTTGATCTCTTTAATCAGGGGTTCCCAACCCCCACCCGACAAAAGGCCTAGACAAGAGGAAGATTATTCCTCCTCTGAACACGTGTCTATTTCCTCAGGCACCTCTGAGGACCAAGATTACTCCTTCTCCCCTTATGAAGATTCTGATGCTGAGGATTCTATTCCCTCAGCTTCTCCTCCTGAAGACTACTCCTTTGGGGAAACTTTTTATACACTATGAGGGAACATTTTCACTGGGAAGGTCAGGACTGCTCTGACTTAAAGAAAAGGCTCAGAGAGTTTATTTTACTCCCCCAGCACAGACCACTTGCCATCCCCCCAGTTTTAGACATTGTGGATAATGTTTACTTAGAATCCAGTTTGAACCCAGATTCTTTGCCTCCTGCTCCAGCCAAACCTGACAGATACTATAGAGTGCCTGATTCCCACAAATTCCTTTATAAAAGCCCTGTTGCTGATCCAGAGACCATCTTCCAGGGTCCCAAAGGGGCTAAGGCTTCTATGGCAAAAAATCCTGTACCCTCTGAAAGGGACTCCAGAACACTAGACAGGTGGGGGAAAAAGGTTTACACCTCAGCCACTCTAGCTACGAGGGCACTAAATTGCCAATTCCACATGCTAAAATATCAGCAATTTCTCATGTCTCAGTTAAAACAAAAAATGAGCACACTCTCTCAGCAGTCTGAATTGAAAGAAATGCAGGATCTCTTGCATGCAACTGAACAGGTGGGCAAACATACTTTATAATGTGGGTTTGATTCTTTGGAGGCTTCCTGCAGAGCAGCTGTCACTGGGTCTGTTATACTTAGGCATGCTTGGTTAAAGGAACAAACTCTGCCTGATCATGTTAAAGCAAAGCTTCTACATGCTCCTTTACAACAGGATGTTCTTTTTGGAGTTAAAGCAGAAGAAGTCTTAAAGAAAATGGAGGATAAGGCAAAATCTATGCAGACAGACAAAGATTTTCTACAGGTACAGCCCCCGTCGCTTCAGCAGTAATTGGCCAACAAAAAATTGGTCCTTTCCAGCTACTGACAGACCACAGAGGGGTAAATACAGACGTCCAAGAGGCAGAGGACAACCACAAGCCCAGTACAAACCTCGACAATGGGGCACTGCAACACAGAAGAGAGGAGAAGACAGGTCCCAGACTACCAGAAGGCAAACTCAATGACTTGCACCTCATCTGGCCGAACAACACTATCTTGACAGCCCCCTTGGGAGGAAAACTCGCACTTTTTCAGACAACTGGCACATTGTCACAAAGGACAAATGGGGCCTAGACATAATTTCACGAGGATACAGATTCCATTTTCACACCTTGCCAATGAAAAGAGGAATGCCAAACCTGACACAAAATCAATGGGCAGAGGCACAAAAACAAATTACAGCTCTCATGGATATGAGCCATTCAACTGGTACCTACTCGAGAGCAAGGCCAAGGATTTTACTCAAGACTCTTTCTAGTTCCCAGAAAGGACAATGCCTGG
Source organism: Protopterus annectens (assembly GCF_019279795.1). Lineage (NCBI taxonomy): Eukaryota > Metazoa > Chordata > Ceratodontiformes > Protopteridae > Protopterus > Protopterus annectens. Next base: position 739,501,726 of record NC_056744.1, read on the forward strand.
AGACCAATTCTGGACCTTTCAATTCTAAACACCTTCTTACAAGTACCCAAATTCAAGATTCTAACACTACAGCAGCTTCTTCTCATGTTGGGCAAGAAAGCATGGCTAGTAACGTTGGACCTCAAGGAGGCATACCTGCATGTCCCTATCCGACAAAGTTGCAGAAGATACCTCCGCTTCATTGCAGGTTCAACCTATTACCAATTCCCTGCACTGCCCTTTGGCTTATCTACTGTGCCCAGGGTCTTCACAAAATGCCTGGCACCAGTAATTGCATACTGCAGACAAAGAGGAATTCAAATATACCCATACCTGGACGACTGCCTCATCCAAGCAGAAAGCAAGGACATCCTCTTACAACATCTGGCTTTTGTAAAACATCTTCTAAGTTGCCTGGGGTACACAGTAAATGAAAAGAAATCAAAACTAGTACCCTCACTAAATATGACATTCCTGGGTGCCAGCTTGAATACAATGGCCCAGAAGGCTTACCTGACACCAGACAAACCACTACAACTGACTCAATATTTCAAAACAATGGCAACAAAGACCCAACTACCTGCAAGGAAAATTCTGCAAGCCTTGGGCTTCATGGCATCTTGCATACTACTAATACCATTTGCAAAGCTACATATGAGGAAATTACAGTGGTACCTAAAAAGCGTATGGTCTCAACACAGCCACAGCTTGGACACAATAATATCTCTCATTCCCTGCCTACAATCAGAGTTTCTATGGTGGTCACAGGCATGTCACCTCAACAAGGGTCAGCCTTTCACCTTGCCCCCAGCCAGGCAAACCATGACAACAGATGCATCGGACTACACCTGGGGGGCACACATGGCAGGACAGTGCGTTCAAGGCATATGGACTGCAGACCAAAGAAATCTGCACATCAATCAAAAAGAGATGCTAGCTGTACAGAATGCTCTGACAGCCTTCAAGAATCTATTACATCCAGGACAACTTACAATAAGGACGGACAACACCACAGTAATGTGGTACATAAACAAACAAGGGAGTACACACTCCTACCCTCTAAGCAATGACCTTGTGGAACACAGCTCTGGCTTACCAAGTTCAGTTACAAGCTCAATTCCTGCCAGGAAAAAAGAACACATTGGCAGACGACCTCAGCAGAAACATCATGGATCCCCACGAGTGGAAACTGGATCCACAAGTATTTGCAATGATAACTCAAAAATGGGGCCTTCCAGACATAAACCTGTTTGCCAGTCCTCAAAACTGTCAACTAACAAAATTTTGTACAAGGACACTGCACCATCAAGCTTGGAAAGTGGACGCACTCTCATTCAGTTGGAAAAACCTGACAGTATATGCCTTCCCTCCATTGCCTCTCCTCACAAAGGTGCTTCTGAAATTCAGAAAGGAGAGACCACGACTGATACTTATAGCCCCAGACTGGCCACGCCAGTACTGGTACCCACTATTGAGGAATATGGCCCAGGGCCCACCTTGGATTTTACCACAAATTGCCCATTTGCTCACACAGCAAGACAATCGGATTCTTCACAGCCAGCTCAAAACCTTAAATCTGGCTGCATGGCAAATCACCTAAGCATCCAGCCAGCTCCTCTTTCCCAAGCAGTTATGGATGTTGTTCTGGAAGCTAGGAGGCCCAGAACCAGGAAGGCCTATTCGGATAAATGGAAAAGGTTTTGCGCCTGCAACCAAGCTAAAGGCCAAAACACACTTCAGCCTCACATGCCTCAGATTCTTCAGTATTTAACTGAGATGTTGCACAAAGGACTTTCTTTTTCTTCCATTAAATTCCATGCATCAGCTATTTCAGCCCACTACAACACAGATCCACCCTTATTTTTGCATCCACTTCTAAGGCAGTTTCTCAGAGGGGCAAAAAACTTTTGCCCCCCAGGAGAGCACTCACACCAACATGGGACCTCAATTTTGTTCTGGAAAAACTTACGCTACCTCCCTTTGAACCAGCTTTCTCTGCAGATCTACAGTTTCTATCATGGAAGACTGTCCTGCTGCTAGCAATAACTTCAGCTAGAAGAGTCTCAGAGCTGCAGGCACTAATGGCAGTGGAACCTTTCATCATTTTCCATCAAGACAGAGTTTCTATACGAACTAATCCTTCCTTCATGCCTAAGGTGGTTTCCAGTGTGTCTTTAAATCAAACCACCCACTTACCTGCCTTCTTCCCAAATCCACAGAGCAAAGGAGAAAGACTCCTGCATTCCTTGGACATTCACAGGCAACTTGGTTACTACTTGGATAAAACTAAGGCTTTCAGAAAATCTGACCAGCTCTTTGTATCCTATGCTACAGCTTCACAAGGGAAGGCTATATCAAAACAAACCATTTCCAAATGGATAGGACATTGCATTCGTTTTTGCTATACCCATCATGGAAAACCAGTTCCTGCTACCATTAGGCCCCACTCTACCAGGGCAACAGCTACATCTACAGCCTTCCTCAGGAGGGTTCCAACCAAGGAGATTTTGGAAGCTGCAACTTGAAGTTCAGTACACACCTTTACCAAACACTATCACTTACCTCTCTACTCTAAGACTAGAGCTGGCTTTGCCACTGCAGTTCTGCAGGGCCTTCTAGCCTCCTCTAACCCTCTATAACTCCTCCACCCATCCTTAGCTTTGGGATTCTACCAAAGTGTGATGACTGCAGCAGGGTAACACGATGAACATAGTACAGTTTTGTACCTACCATAAATGTAGATGTTCGAGTGTACACCCTGCTGCAGTCCAGGTTACCCTCCCTCCATCCCCTCTGATCTAACTGGCTAAATCTCTACAATACCTTTCTGATGTATTTGCTTACAGCTGGAGGGATTTTGTGTTTGTGCAAAAATTACTTAATTTGGTACTAATTACTGACCACCTTTTTGGGGGCACCTGACATCTGGGGCAAGAAAAACTGAAGAAAATGGCGTTGGATGCATTATATATACCCCTGGCGTACTGACATCAGGGAAGAAGCGACAGCAACCGACGCCGGACCAAGACTTTGGAATTCCGGCCGACTGCGGGACCGCCTGACGACAGAATAACCCAAGTGTGATGACTGCAGCAGGGTGTACACTCGAACATCTACATTTATGGTAGGTACAAAACTGTAGTTTTTCCAAGCTGGGAAAGCTATAAGCCTCAAACAAAACCACCAATTAGCACTCAGTAGAAGCAAAAGGAACCATGCATTTTAGCATGCATAACCTTTCTTTTAGGATAACTCAAGTCTGTCAGTGTGGATGTCAGTTTGGGACTTTTGTTCCTATTAGGAAGATAAAACAATATTTGAAGATGTACATAGTTTATTTTTTCTGTTAGTATTAAGTTAATAGGTGTTAGGAGTGTGTTTATAATTTTTTGTTTGTTTGTTTGAGGGCTTTCAATAAAATCCAGAATTAGGCACCAGAGACCAGTAGTTCCAACACACAAGTAATTTAATGTTCAACCACAGCAAAAGGAACACACATCCACAAATAACATAAATGCTGATAAAAACACTTCCCCTTAGGTTTTCGTCTCATTGAACTTCAGATAGGCAAAAACATCATAGTTACCTAGTTAAATAACTTTTCCTATTTGAATAGACCAATGAAATCAATGATTCAATTAGTTACCAAGATACAGAAAGAGTGGATTATAAACTGCATGTGACAGTCTTACTAGTCTAGCACCATCTGGTAGACAAATAATAAAACACATGGAAATGTATATAAAATCAAGAATTCACTTAAATAAATAAACCAGGATAAAATAACATGAATATTCATAAAAATTGTAAAAATATCACAATTTTGCAGACCTGAGCTTGAGTACAGGTTTTAAAGACACCATATCATTAAGTCCTGAATTGTTGCAAGCATCCAGGACTAATTGCCAATATAGTTTGGCTTGTCAAATATACAATTTAAATCTGATAAGGCTGCAAATTTTTTCCACTCCTTGTCTATAACTTGTTTGACCAAATTTGTTTCACCATCATATGTGATCGTCAAAGCAGATTGGTAAGACGCCTCTTCTATCTTCGTACCTAGCCTTGCATAGTCAGAGGGTTGATTTTTTACCCAAAATAGGGGCAAACCTAGACTCTCTACCATCCGTGACTTCTGTTAATACAGCATTCCATTCAAAGGTGTTGGAAGGTACCCTCTGACTTTGAACATTTCTACTATAAAATCACATTCTCTTTTAAAATCCTGGATGTGTGTTCCTTTTGCTGTGTTTGAACATTAAATTACTTGTGTGTTGGAACTGCTGGTCTCCAGTGCATTAATTTTGGATTACTAGTTACATTGTGGGCACTTTTACCACATCTTTGCTGTTTAATGGCTTTCAATAAAACAAAAAGTTTTGTAAGATGTGACATAGGCTGAAATGGTTATGGCAAGAAACAACTGTATAAAAGTTCAACCTGCCAAACCAGTGTATGTATGTAACACAAAAGCTGGAACTAGATCTAACAAAAAAGGTGTTGTACATAAAAGGTGGGAAAAATAAGTTGTTAATGCAATGATGCTTTCTGTAATGTCTTTAAATGTCAATGGCCTCACAAATAAATACAAAAAAGAAAGAGTAGTAAACTATATTAAAAATGTAGAGTGCAAATAGTTCTGTTCCAGGAGAAGCACTTGGAAAGAACTGAACATGAGAATTTGATAAAGAAAGGTTTTCAGGATGGTTATTCAGTGGAATACCTGGGACAAAGGAAAAGAGGAGTATTTCTATTAATTGCAAGAGGAGCTCCAATTGTGATAGAGAGGATAAAAATGATAACAGTGGCAGATTTGTAGTGCCAGTTGGGCCACTAGCAAGGGAGGAGGATTATACTGGCATGTATTTATATTCCACCTAAAACTGCTTTAATGGAGCTTAAGAAAATTCTGGGAAAAATAATCAGTTTTCTGCAAGGAATATTACTTATAGGTGAGGACTGGAATGTGATTTGCAGCAGTGAAGATGTGTCTGGGGAGGCCAGAAGGGAAAGGTTAACAAAGAAGGGTAGATGTTTGAAGAAATTTATGAAAATATTTGGCATGGAAGATGTGAATTCAGTAATATGAGTTTGAAGTTAATTTACATATTATTCCTCAAGATATAAAAACTGGACTAGGCTAGACAGAATTTACATTTCACAAGAACATGCACATTTAATTGAAGGTCTTGATATGCACCCAATAACTATTTCAGATCATGCACCAGTAAATAGCTAAAATAAAAACACAGAGTTTGTTTGTGTCTTTAGGCTTTTCCTGGTTAGGGGTCGCCACAGCGGAACTCCGGTCCGCTAATGATTGTCAGTAGAGTTTTACGTGCTGGTTTGCCGGGCCTAATGCACAACCTTCAATGAAGGAATGCCCGTTCACGCATGTCACCACACAGAAGACGCTCTGAGAATCAAACGGGCAACGTCTGTGAGGTGACAACGCTACCACAGCACCACCACCACACAGAGTAATTAAATAAAAATGAGACACTGGCGCTTTCCCACTTGTCTGTTGAAAAGAGAGAAATTTAAGGAATGGGTAGTGGAGATTATTCAGGAGCTATTAGGATACTAGGGATTAGGATAAAATTAAGGTGGAGTTTAAAAGCGAGAATTATTTAGAAGGATGTATTCCTCCCTCATTAGGCCTATAATTGAGTATAACACCCCATTTGGTATGTACCTCTCCAGAACACCTGCACAAACTGGAAAGGCCACAGAAATGCCTCACAAAGGAAAATCTAGCCTTCAACACCTGTCCTATGTGGACAGGCTCAAATTATTATCACTACTTTGTATCATATAAATTGCTCAGAGGTGATCTGTGTCTCTCCTACAAGGTAATGTTGGACCCTGTCCGACTAGAGATCCTTCATATCCGTAAGTCTTAACTCCTTGTGAATTAGTGGCTTGAAAGGCCTAAATCTTATATGCAACATCAACAAAACCTTCTAAAGAGACAGGTTTGTCTCCCAGAGGCTGCCCCATCCTTGGAATAGACTTCCCATACATGTCAGAGTACCTCGCTGACCCTCTTCAAGCATAACTTTGATGAGTGGATGGGAAACCACAGATTTGTCCCAGGGGTTCCACTTTTGTCCCTCATTGACAGGGGCAAGAGGTGCTGACTGAGGTTTCTTTTTTGGAGATAAACTATTGGCTAGGCTTGTAAGGGCACTGGAGCCATTAGCCTAGTAACCTCCTATGATCTTATGACTGACAAATCTCACAGAACAAGAAGAGGATCAGTTGCAGAATGCTAAGCAGAAAATAAAGGATTACCTCGATAATATGCACAAGTTTAGAAAGATTGCTGTTAAGCAACTGTTTTTTGATAATAACACTAGAGCACAAAAATGTTTAGCACAACGACTCTGGCAACAGAAAGTAGGAAGGGCTGTCACCAACCTTAGGAAGCCTATAACAAGGAAAGTGATGAGATTGTGTAGAGGTATTAGAAATATTTTGGAAATTCAGTGAAAGTCTGTATAAATCGGAGAAATATGGGAATCCGTAAAAGATACAAATAGAAGTGTTTGTGGAAGAATTAAATATGCCAAGGTTAGGGGTAGACGAGGCTCAAATGCTAAAGGTTATGATATGAGAAAATCAGATTAAAATTATGATGTATAACCAATCTACAGGAAAGTCCCCAGCAATAGATGGTCTTCCTGTGGAAGTTTGGAAGCTAGGAGGGGAAAAAACTGATAAAGATCTGGAAGGTTTTAACAATGTTTTAAGGGGAGGAGAAGTATCAACATCTTGGAAGAAAACAGTTGTAGGTGTAATACCTAAAGAGGTCAAAGATCCATCGGGCCCAGCTTCATGCAGCCCCATTTCAGTACTAAACCATGATTGTAAAGTGTTCATATCTACAATTGCTAAAAGAATGACAAAAGTAATGCAAAATTGGTAGATATGGATTAGTGTGGTTTTGTGGAGGGGAGGCAAACATTAGACAACGTTAACAGAATAAACAGAATATTGATGATCCAGAGGGAAGCAGAATGTAAGAAAATACCATTGTTGTTGGTGAGTCTTGATGCAGAGAAAGCATTTGACAGAGTAAGCTGGGACTTATGAGCTGGGCAATGGAAGCATTTGAATTTCCTGAAAAAAATTATAAGGTTAATTAGAAGGATATATAAATGATTGGAGGCAAAAATTAAAGTGCGTCAGGTCCTTCCTGATAATTTTTGCTTGAGCAGAGGAACAAGGCAGGAGTGTCCTCTTTCCCCTTTGTTATTTGCATTGTATTTAGAACCATTGGCAAAGAAAATAAGCGACTCAGAAATTCAGGGATATAATTGTTATGGTAGTCAAGAAAAGCTGGTTTTATTTGCAGATACTGAGCACTTGCGACCCTGACTGCCATTTTTTGAGATGTAAGCATGTATGTCTGTGTAGTCTGTTATTCAGTTAATTTATATTTTGTACTGCTGCTATCCATCCTGATGTGTTTCTGTGTAATAAAGCATGTAAACGAACTACCCTGCCTGTTCATCTTTAATGGGAAACAAGACGAGCGACGGGGGAAACTCAAGAAACAAGGAGAGACTGGGATTTTGGATGCAAGCCTTTAAGGAGAATAACAGTAATCATACAGAATATTACATCCATAAAGTAGCAGAAAATATTCTAGGAACTAAGCTAACACAGGAATGGAAAAAGGAGATTCTGCCGATGGGGATGACTGCAATTAGCGGCATAGACAATAGGCAAAGAGGACTGAAATTTAATGTAGAAAACTGGCAAAGGAACCAAAGTATTGAAAGCAAATAACTAGAGAGGGAAAGATGACAGAATGGGAAGATGCCAATAATTTATTTGGACTGCAGGTTAGAGATTGCCTTACCTATCAAGGAATAATATCAGAGTATAGGCAAAGAGAAAGAAATGGGGGGAGGGTGTGTCTTAAACGAAAGACCAGCACTGGTAGAGTTTTAGTAGAATCTAGAACAGAAGCTGCCGTTAAAAAAGAAATAATTAGTAGTACATATAAAATATTGCATGATAACTATAAGAATCAATCAAGAGGAGGTTAGAAAGGACTGGGAAGAGAGTTTGGGTGAGCAGCTCACAAAGAAACAATGGGAGGATATATGTATATCTCCCAAATATGCAACAAAATCTGGAAGATTTAGGATTTTTGCTTGGAAATGTTTACATAGATATTTTTATACCCCAAGTAGACTTCAGAGAATTTTTCCTCTGGTAGATAGCAACTGTTAGAGGTGTGACAGGGAAGAAAGAGGTAATTGGGAACATATTTTCTGTGAGTGCAGTGAGTTGGCAGACTTTAAGTATTCCTTGCGGGATGCACTGTACGAGATGCTGGGTGGGCAAATTGGTGTGATGAGGGAGATAATTTTTTCTGAGGTATGATACAGAATTGGAATTACCTAGACATGATAAGGCCTTGCTGTCTCTAATTATAGTGGCTGCCAAAAAAGCAAAAATCTAAACCAACTATATTAGAAGTAGCGACTATAGTAACAGAGATAGAACAATTAGAATTGAGATGTTTAGAAAAAGGCAGGAGCAAACTACACAGGAAAAAATGGGAATTGTGGGAACAATATATACAGGGGAGGAATGAAGCTTAAAAGAAGGCAGGCCTTAAATGAGCTATGTAATGTTTAACTGAAAATGATTGGGTAGATTACAAGTGCTGTATAATGCTTGCAACAGGGAGTATGACAGTTTGGTTTGTGATGTAAAATGCTTGCAACTAGGATTGTGTCGGTATGGTTTGTTTTCATTTATTTAAATGTATGGTTACTTATGTTGTAAGTGATGGTTTAATAAAGATGTTTCTTGTTCAAAAAAGGGGTAGGATCTGAATAATTTATATAATGCTGCTTAGGTTATATGATATACAGCAATATATAATATATGAGGCATAATGTTTGTTCATTTTAACTTAGTACAGTTTGATTACTTTTATATAAATGTAAATGTGCCTGTGTCACAAGTGATAATTTAATAAAGGTGTTTAAAAAAATGTTGTGTGTGGGTAAGGGTAGGTTGGTTAGGAGCAGTTGGGGATCCAGGATATATGATCTAAAACCAGAGTGAGTAACTTGAGGGAATAGAGGGATACCAGGGGAATATCAAGCAAAAAAAAGCATTCAAAATATGTGCCATGTTGTTACAAAAGAGGCAAGAAGTATACTCAGAAAAAGTAATGACCTTTTAAGTCTTCAGGTTTAACACTTGTATATTATTTTGCATGGCATGTTAAAATACTAGAAAAATTTAAAGAAACGTAATTATTAAAGCTTAAGGCTCAGCCTGAGTACTGCATAGCAAATTAAGCAGACATTAAAATCCATTTTACTCGCTTTATAGTTCCACAGTGCAAGATTTCTAATTGGCAAACACTTTGATGGGATTAATTGTGGTAGTAACATTTCCAGAGCTGATATTTTTTATGATTATTCATTAACAACCCCTTTTAAATAAGAGTTAAGTATATTTTTGGAAAACTAATGTCTGTCCACCATCTGAAGAAACATGCAGCCATTAGATTTGAGCTTCTTCAAGTGTACATTATTATTTTTACAATTTTGAGTTGTACATTGCCTTGGATAATAAATGCTGCAGTCCTACACAGCAGCTACAAGTCAGGAAGCAAACATTTAGCAGCAAGATATACTGAGTTTGTCATTTTTGCATTTATGGGAATAAGCTTGGTATATGTGAAAAAAGTGATTAGAAACTAATAGTAAAGCTTGCATTATATAATTAGAAGAGCTTGCATTCTAGCATAGATTTCAATAGTATGAAATGTGTTAAGAAAAAAATAATCCTGAACACATCTTTGATGTTATGGACTGTGGTTTAATGTAAGCCAATAATTTACTGACTTTTCAGAAATCATGTGTGTTCTTAGTCAATAAACAAAGGAACATGGCTTATTAGGCTGCTTAAAAGAGAAAGCTGTTTGGCCTGATATAAATTTCATAAAAAGTAAAGTACTGCACTCTCTCTAGGATTCTTATTGAATGGCTTCATTATAATTTAAGTTATTTACCCTCTTTGTAATTTTTGTGGATCCCATGCATTTTGCACAATAAATGCATAGATAACCAAAAAAAAATCACTCCTAGGTTTAAAACAAGGAATTGGAACTGTAGGAACAACTTGAGTTTTCTTGAGTGAAGGGAAGTCAGGTACTGTTTTTAATCCTGAAAATATATATAAAACTCTTACACTGCCTTGGGAAACAGCAAACCTAGCTGCAGTTTCACTAACAGAATATACCTGTTTAGAATATTAAACTAAGAAAGATATCAGAATTCAGCTCTTTTTCATTTGAGAAATGCTCCAGAGATGTTCACAGAATGAATAAAATCACCTCTGTGTTTGTGTTTAATGCTTGTAGACAAAAGGAAATAATAATTTGCAACTTTTTACAGGTACAGTCCCAGCCTGTTGCACTGTGAATTCTTTATAAAGTCGTAACAATGAGAAAAAAAGAATGCAGGCAAGGCTTCAAGCTTCAGTCTCTTAAAACTTTTATTGTAGTAAATCACACAAGTGCTTTCACCAAATGCTTCCTCAGGTGTTCATATTTCCACTAACAAATTAGGGCTCTTAAGTAGCACTATAAGATCACATGACCTATGCAATCAGGTTTCCATACGCTAAAAAGTACATCAACTCTAAAAAATAAATACATTTCAAATACTGAAAATTCTAGATATAAAACCTTCTTTGTAACTTCATAAAAAAAATACTTATACATGAGAGAAAGTGTAGAGGTGTCCCTTTGATCAAACTATACAAAGCAACTGTAACTGAATGTAGACCAAGTAACATAAAATAAACATATCATCTTAAAGTTATAAGACATCCCTGATCTTAGTAGCACACTTAGAAGTATTACATTTATACGGAAGGTCTCCGAATTTCATACAAATAGAGGGGAATGACTAATACCTATAGCTCTCTCTTATCTACGTAAGGGTCTGGACTTTAATATAGGTCTTAAAGAGACATGATCATTCAATCCTTGTCCTATATTAGCCCTTAATCTTACTATCCACTGAGCTTCAATCTCTTCTGTGAAGTTCCAAATGTCTCCTCCCCTTTTATGTACAAATACCTTAGTGAAGGCCATGAATTTGAAATGATGTTTGACATCTGTATCTATAACATGCTTTGACAATGCATTGAGCCTACTTTTCTTATTGATATGGTATACATGTTCTCCCATTCTTTCCTTGAGTGTTCTATCAGTTTTCCCAACATAAAACGTCTTACATATTTGACATACCACTAAATAGACAATATGCTCGCTCTCACAGGTAGCCTGTACTCTAAAATTAAATACGTGCCTTGAATCAGGATGTACAAAGCATTTATAATGTCATGTCTGCTTAATAATATTAGCATAAAGTAGTATATAATGGGTAAAGCATAGACCTCAGACTTGCATTATCGTACTGTGAAGGAGTAACATTTTTACATCTGAACTTATGTAATTCTGAAGGAAACTGACCTATATTTTTTATCACTCTAGAGTGCTTTGAGTAGCCCTCTGTTTAGATTCCCATTCACTTTCCTTGCCTCAGTTATCCTTTCATTTATTCTGGACAACTATAACCTGTTTTTTGACCTGTGCACATCTATTTCTCCTGGTAGTGCACTCCATGACCCTCACCACCTCTAGGGTTAGGGCAGGATTTGCTACTGCAGTCATGTGTGGCATGTTTTACCCCCCCCCCCCGGAGTCTACTGATACACATTGTAGTGCTCCGTCATTCTTTTATTTTATGCATTTCCTACAGCTCTGATATTTAATAAAAAACAAATATGGTTATGTGAAGGTGCTCACTGCAACTGTATATGTTGAAATAAAAGAATCATTGCTTGGAGAGATTCTTCCATCCTCATCCTCCTACTTCAAGTGTTGCTTGGGGAATGGGGTTTGGCAAACTGAAGCATATATTTGGCAGTAAGATGTACATTGTGGTAAGAGACTGCTCTCACAGATGTTCTGTAAGCAACAAATGCAGTCAGTATTTTATTTCTCCTGAAGGTGTTGGCTGGTGGAGATACTATTAGACATAGTCCTGGTTTGGGGATGCTATGTTAATGTCAGACCTTTAGTTGGATGTATTTTTTCCTCTGTGTTGTCTGCATGCACTCCTGCTTTACGTAAGTCCATAAGACATACTGAAAGAGCATTTACTGCTTAATCTGATAATGCAAGTGACACAATTACAGCTGGGCTTCATGCTAATGACCTTGGAGTGAGTGGTTAACTACTTGCAGTAAGGGATGTCTGACTGCTTTAAGGTGTGGCTGAAGACTGATATCTCTGTCTGGCTTGTTCCCATTCCTTTTACGGATTCTCTGTGTCAGTGATCCATTTATTCAAACATCCCCCATTACAGTGCTGTACTTTGTCCATCCTTGATTTCCTCTGCATGTCATTCCCAGAATCATGAAGTGTTGTACTGTATGATCACTCAGACTGTTTCACCTCTCATAACCCACTCATTGCTAGTGATTAACAGTTTGTGAACATTCCCCTTTATCCATTGCAGCTACCTTAGAGGGGTTGTACAGTTTAGGGTGTTAGAACCACCTTTTCTGTGGTTTAGTGGCTGAAGCTCCCAAAGAACTGACCTGCTCCAACTCAAAAGTCTTTCAGATTCCTTGTCCGGAGCTTTGAAGTCATTTGTAGGAATGAGGACTGCTCTTTCTAGACTTCTCCTGGTCCAGCAGGGCTCAGTGGGTCATAGTCTTGTGGGGGGGGGGGGTTCAAAAAGACATTCCATGTGGAAGGTCTCAAGCAAGCCTCACTCAACTCCATGGAAAACACAACCATGAGGACAAGTGGCTCTTCACCTCACTTCCAGCCTTTCACCCATTGGAATCCACATGGACTCCACGTACCTTGAACAAGTGCTGGTCTTTCCACTCTGGAGTTGCATGTAGATAAACTTCTCCTCACTGTATTTCCTGGGGAGGAACCTCGGAGCAACCAAGAACACTGGTCTCTGTGATGAATGAGGTCAGTGAGTCTAGTCTTTCCTACATTTCTTTTCCCCTCCCCTGGTAACCCTACCTTAAAGGTCTCTATAAATTCGGCCTATTTTTACCTTTCCATCTTCCAGAAGTGTTTTAATGACTATGTGGAGTAAGTGGGGAAATAAAGAGCCTTTTGTAGCCTGCAGGTATCCAGGTATCTCTATCAGTACTCCCAATAGGGCAGAAGCCCCTTTGTGCACATCTAGCTGAATGGATAAAGATTTGTTATAAGCATTGTAGAGTTGACACCACTGTGATTTGTTCAGTACAGCTTAGGTCTTGGGGCCCATAGCATGTTGTCACCTCACTGTCTTGTGAGAAGTCTTGAGCACAGAACTGGATAGTGAAGAGCACATTTTCTTTTGACATATTTGTAGTTAGACCTTTCAGGAGCATCACCTGAGCAGATTCCCATTCCCTCTTGATGGATGATCATTCAGTGGAAAAGCTTTCTCTTCACCCTGATTTTGGGAACAAGGAGGAGCTGCTTAAAATCCTTACTGTGGCATCGGCTGGTGGGTCATTGTAACTGGAGCTGGTCGGTCATTGTAATTGGAGCTGTGTTAATGCTATGGCCTTTAACACCATACTTGGCTATGTTCTTGTACAGTGTGGTGGGGCTGCAAGTATAAGCTGCGGCAGTCTTGGATGCTCCTTCCTGTGAGAAAATTCCCTTTTGTATTTAAGTGATGAATGAACCAGACCACTAGGATCCTTTTTCAGTTATGCAGAACTCAGAAGAGGACTAAATTCATAGAATTGAGACAGACATATGCGCAAAAACAGCTTTAGAAAGAGAAATTAACTTGCAACAGAGCAACAAAATATCCAAGAGCATAATGGCAATGTTTGTGGATAAGGCAAAGTACGACTATTGCAACTGTTTTCCATTTTGGCGAACACCACTGCCTTGCATCAGTGCTGATATACATAATCGTGTGTACTTATTAAAGGCGTCTGTAGTGCTAAAGACTTCAGTTTAGTGTTTCACTGATTTTGTCTATCTGTTATATTGTTGGGATAATAACCTGTAGTTTACAACCAATTTGATTAGCGTCTTTTCTTTATGCGCTATTCAAAGATTTGTGTTTTTTTTTAAACTATGTTTTTACCTGGAATGTCTGTGTTGTCTGTTCAGTATTGCTAAAAAACTGCAGAAATGTACAGGACTGTAATGTTGCCTTATTTCTGAAATATATCACTGTGAGTTGAGTTCACATACTAAGGAAGATTTTTTCAGGATTTCCAAACAAGGAAGCTGGACCTTACTATGGTGGGCTTCAGTGATCTCAGCAACTGCATCTTTTTGTACGACTGCTGGCACCCAAGACAGTCCCTCTGTAGCTGAAGAATCCTGTAGGCACCAGGTAGTGGTGCTTCCTTCAGGAGGGCCAATGCACTGGTCAGTAGCTGCTGTATTAAATACTGTTCAGGACTGTACATGGGGGACAACTTTTCATGTTTGCT